>NC_054556.1:25485395-25667895 GCF_017654505.1 Polyodon spathula | reverse complement strand
CTATCTATCTATCTATCTATCTATCTATCTATCTATCTATCTATCTAATCTATCTATCTATCTATCTATCTATCTATCTATCTATCTATCTATCTATCTATCTATCTATCTATCTATCTATCTATCTATCTATCTATCTATCTATCTATCTATCTATCTATCTATCTATCTATCTATCTATCTATCTATCTATCTATCTATCTATCTATCTATCTATCTATCTATCTATCTATCTATCTATCTATCTATCTATCTATCTATCTATCTATCTATCTATCTATCTATCTATCTATCTATCTATCTATCTATCTATCTATCTACCGATCTATCTATCTATCTATCTATCTATCTATCTATACAGCAGATGCAATCACAAAGACAGTCTTTGGAAATTACATTTTCAACCCCCAGGTATGAAGGCTTTCTTCTTTCTTTGTTTGTTCTTTATTTTTTTTTAAAGAAATATTAAACTCAGCTTTGTTTGATTACACCCGTTGTTTAAACAAATGCAACAGTAAGAGGTCTAGTAGTTATTTGTGACATCCCGACTTGCTGATCAGTGCTGTAAGCCATTAGCTCTGAGTGTGAGAGGGGAGGGCTCGCTGCCTCTAATTCATTTCCCTTATCATTAATTACGAGAGGACGGGCTGTAATCTGCTTGCAGTCATTGTTACAAGATGGAAAAAATTAGCTTAATTGAATGAATATCGAAATAAGAAGACTAGGACGCAACACACATGATCTAAACAGAGGCCAGTTCATTGAAACAGGTCTGTGCTGAATACTGCATGTCAGTCCCTTTAGTGCATCTTAGTCTTCCTCAGATATTGTATCAATAGGATTGTGGACACACACAGGTTTTATTTGCTTATGGGCTGCCTGGCTGTGCTACCCCAGTATTGGTTTATTTAATCAGGAGTTGAAAAACAAACAATGCGTTTCATTAAAGCCATCAGTCTCCAAAAACGAATAGACCGATTTAGTGATTGCAGTTATTGATGAACTGCACTGTATCTACCAGATACAAGAAGAAGAAACTCACACCACCTCCCCCACATGGCTTTCCTCGCTATCTGCAATGCTTATAGCACATCATAAAGGGAAAGGCAGTGATCAAGTGAAACAAATCCAAATGGGACTGATAGCGCCAACATGAACTGTCAAGTAAATAGACAGGAGAAGAGGAAGAGCTGTGCTTTCTCCTGCAGGAGAGACATGGTTACCTCCTGGCGCTGGCTGCTGTCTTTGTTCTGTCTGTGCTCTATCTGCGTTGATCGTTGTTTTAATGAGTGCGCCATGCTAATGTGTACAGCAGCACATGGGAGGGGTCACAGCAAGGAAGGGGACCCACTAAAACAAGGGGACCCTGAAACAAAAGAGCCTGGCGCATGTTGCTCTGACCTTTTGCCCCGGGCGTCTAGTCGGCCTCCGTTTCTCTTTCACCGCTCGCCCAGTTTCTGTGCATTTAGGGAAGCTCTGCTGGCAGCTGGCTGTCTGGGCTTAGAGAAGCAGCAGTTGGGGGGGGGGGGGGGGGGGGGGGGGGGGGGGGGGGGGGGGAGCCATTAGCCGGCGGGAGGGACCCACCTTATCAAAATCACTTGTCAAACCCGAGGACAATGGGCTTCCCCTTCAGCCTGCCAGCTCTCCTCTTCTGAAAAAAAAGAGAGAAAAGCCTGAAAAAGCTGTAAATCTCCATCTGTCGAGGCCAGCGCTGCAGTCAATGGTCATCCGTTACATACGCCCATTACCCTGACCTAGCGACCTAGCGAGCGTGCCTTCTGCATCCTGACTGACAAATGAGGAGCTCCCCAGCTCATTCAGTCCCGCTCCCTCGCCCTCATTGTGAGGGAGCTGTTTAATTTTACATGAGTCGCTCACACAACATATGTTGGCCCATGCTGCGGTGATAGAGAGACGCTCGCTTTTCCTTGTGAGCTGGAGAAATAAAGACAGGTCAATATGGGATTAGTAAGGGTTCTTTTGGGTAATTTATGGCCTATCCAGCTAACCCTCTCGGCTGTAAATCTTGGAGACGTTTAAGCTGAGCTGAAGTAGCTTTTCAGCTTTCATTACCTACACGATCAGGCTGTACAGAAGAGCCATTTGAAGCACAAGAGCTGTGTAATACATATTAATGGGCTGTTCTTTTTTATACAATGTAAAGCTTCATATTTATGCTCATTTATTAAAGTTATTAATTTATTTCAGCTGCCTAAATCCCCAAATGATCAAGTCGTTCACGACTGAACGAAGCTGATCCCACTATGTTAGCTAATGCAATCATTCTCATTAATTTTTTTTTTTTCTGTATGCTGTCTAATAGGGTTTGTTTTAGACAGAGGTTGAATAAGAAGTCTTCTCTCCAGCTGGCTCACCAGGACAATGTAGGGTATTATCTATAGTGTTAAAAATGCTAAAAATGTGTGTAAGTTATCAGATTGGACATTCCAACTGAAGAAGAGACACAGATAATAATAATAATAATAATAATAATAATAATAATAATAATAATAATAATAATAATAATAATAGCTTGGAGTTTTCAAAGTGAGAGGTTGCAACACTTTTTACCCCAGGGTAGTATTTTTGAATCTGTCTGTGTGGTTGCAGTAAAGGCTTACAGGAAGGTAGGTCCTTCTTTGTTTTCCTTTATCATTCGTTACGCTGGTCTCCGATGAATGGAATATGCTACCATAAATAGAGTGGGACGAGGAGGATAAATACAAAACTCCCCTATCTGGATCTGAATTCCACTGTGCTGAGTCACTGATGGCTTGGTCTGACGCTGAGTTGATGTATAGTAGCGTACCATATTCATAGATCTGAGGGACTGGAGTAGGTCGGACAGCAACAGATCCAGAGAGCAGAAAAGAACATTTGCATGTGGGCGCTGATTGTTTCCACAGATCTGGGTTTCAGCTCTGATGTCTTTGGAATGCATGAATCAGATTACTCATGAATCTGCTCCACTGCTGTGATCACAAACCTCTTTGTCTTCTGCAGTGCCATCGCTCCCCTGCGGCAATGCGGGCTGCAGCAGTGATCCTCAGGGTTTAATATATTGTACTCGGGTGTCTCTCTGGGTGATCCGGCATGAGCAGGCTGTGAATCGACATCCTGAGCTGTACTTGTGATCTGGGGTATCTCAGGGAGTGGTAAACCCACGTCACATGGCAACTGGTTCTGGGGGGCGTTTTTAAGCAATGGTCTTGAAGCTCGAATCAAGATTGCTCAGATAGCTTGAACTGATCCCATGATGAAAACGTTTGTTTGAATCTTGCACTCATGTTTAAGCCATTGTGTTAGAGAGGAACGTGTGTTTTAGGGAACCTAGATAAGCAATGAAAATGACAAGCAAAGGCAGGTGGTGTTATGCGTTTATGAAAAGAGGGATTCCACTGAAAGGAGCGATCCAGTCTTCAAAGAATACAGGATTCTGAATAAATGATCCTTGAAATCCCAAATGAAAACAAACCGGGCGAGCACCGACAATTCCAGTTTAAAAACAAGAACGTTTCGAAACATCTATTTGAACAATTCAGAAACAAATTATATTTAACCAATTGTACCTGGGGGAGGGGGGGTTCACCTATTCTTCCCCCTTTAACCTCAGTGATCAGCTGCAGCCAATCTATGAGATCGGGATCATGGCATCAATGTAACAGGGCTGAGGCTGGGTGCAAACTGGCGACCCCGCGCACTGCAAGGGAGCACCTTAACCACAATGCAGAAGAGCCGGGCTTTAAGAGCTTGCAACCTCATCTCATCTCACCGATAGGGGGCACAATCCATAACAGCAGTGTATGCACAACACTGCATGTTACACAATAACACAATAATAATACATAGAAGACAAGGTCAGTAAGGGTATTTCTGCAGCCACAGCTCCTGTATCACTGAATTTGGACCTTATTTCTCATAACACAGGAATTGTATTTAGAGCGTTGTGGCAGGAGAATAAACAGAATTTCTAAAACAAGAGCAAATGCAGACCTCTTACAATTAATCACCCTTGTGAAAAGCACCAGCAGGATTCCTGTAGTGATAAAGAGAGGCAGCATTTCAATTCAGGGATCGGTTTTAAAACCAGTATAATTCCAAAGCCGTCTTTGCATTTGGCAGAGCATCAGTCTAAATCTGATTGAGACTGATCACATGCTTTGATTGGAAAACAATTCTTTAAAGAAAATAAACACTGGCAATTGTCCATTGCAATGGAAAGACTTTCAGTGCAGTTTCCTGTTAAGCAAGAATTGCCTGGATAGATTAAAGCCTTCACAAGCCCACAAATGTTTAATTTGCATTTCACTGCAATGGCCACAGAATCTGATTAAACTCACTTTTCCACACTGAATATTTGAATGGTGGTATAATAATTTGAGTCAAATGCCAATATGCTAACAAAAAAACAGACGGCTCATTTTGATACGTGATATAAAATAGTAACAAAGTTAGTAAACCCTGACTGTAGTCGTGTCCTCAGTTTGCAAGCAAGACATTGTTCTTTATTAGGAATCCCCCTGGTATACAGTAAAAAGGGTTACAATGTGATTGTACAACGGGTGCAAACTGCCATTTCTCTTATGAACTGAGCTGTTTTGCTGGTTACCAGTATAACCAGTAACTGGAACACATTTCTGCAGTGCTCTGTGGCTGATTCTCTTATAAAACTGATCGCAGAGTTCTCTCGAGTAGATCACCCCACGGGAGGAGGCCCCAGGGTTCTTCACGTGGCTCTGCTGAAGTTTACTGCATGGCTCTCAGATGTGAATGGGCTTTGCATGTGCTTGTGAATCACACTCTTTAGTGCAGGGCTTACCTTTGTCAGTCTTACCTTACCTTAGGGATACTGTACCTTTTTACCTTGAGTGCCCCCAGGCCACTGCCACACTCCTCCTCCCCTTTCTCTCCCTGCTTCATCTCCACCTCTACTGGCTTGTCACCTTCACAGTTTCCTTTTGTTCTCCTTTTGGTTTCTTGTGAGTCATGCATGGCTGCTATTCTGTCTGTTTGGGGGAGATTTGCAAAGTAGACATACTGGAGTGTGTGTATCTCATCTGGAGAGTCTCCAGGGCTTTACACAAACATGTCACAGGAAGGAGTTGGTTTTATGGTTTAATACACTATTAGGCAGTATACAGTGCTCCCCCTTCAGTCACTGTGTGCATAATGTATCAATTTTATAATGCATATATTCTTGAACTCTACAGAGTTCACACAAACTGTATGAAATTTCTAAAAATGAAACCTTTTTCTCCTCAATGGGTCTCAGTCACAGCGAAAGTGGATAAAGTAGACAGAAAGTTTAACAAGGTTAAAAAAAATGACGTGGTAATAAAACCTTCTGTCCTCACCCCAGTTTCACATTTTCTTTTAACTTGTAGATTACATTTATTTTCATATGGCGTGTTCCACACTTGGTTGTGCAAAGGCCTAAGCAGCACTGTATATTTGCTGCAGGCACTATCGCCACAATTCTTGCACAAGGGTGATGCAACGTTTGAAAAAACGTGCACATTAATATAAAGAAATACAAAAAGTTCAGAGAAAATTGTGGCCGCATTGTGCAAAGTCATGTTTACAACATAAACAGACATCAATAAGAAACTATTACAAGAAGATCGATTAATTGCTCCAGTGGAAAGTTTGCAACTAATTTTGCAATCACTATTGATGCTCAAAAAATAACGATTCGCTGGTTCCCTGTCCATTACAATAAGGCCATTGGGAGCTAAAAGAGCCCAATACACGACATTGAGGACTTTACCGATTAAAAGCACGTGTGCACGTTGCCTAGAAATAGCTTTTTTTGAATCCTTCAAGCTTCTACATTCACCTATTCCAGTAATTCGAACTCACCATGTTTTAAAAGCGGGGTGTTAATAAATCTTTATAAAATCAAGCTAGCAATAAATTAGTCAAATATGCTTCAATATATATTTAGTAACTATATGTTTTGTATTATTTTACTATAGTAATATAGATATACTATTAGATTGGATACAGGATGTTTAGTTGCAGAGGATAATTTGGATTTCCCCTTTTCCAATGTTGCATTGGTGTTGTCCACGCTGAATTTGAAACGAGCATCTGTGTTGAGTTAGCATGGCGGTTCGACCTGTTTTCCGGTGTATACCCTCGGGGTAAGTAAATTATTATGTTACAGTGTGTGTGTGTGTATATATATATATATATATATATATATATATATATATAGTTATATTTATTTTTAGTATTGAAAACACGCCATTACATTATACTCGGTTTTATGGCAACACACGCTGTAAAGTCGCACGTGTGAAAGCATTAAAACGGCGCTGTCTGGTCTGCCTGTGAGAGCATGAGCGTGTTGTTGGCATCTCGAAGCATGTCCACTGCACAAACTTAGACACGCATACACACCTACGATGAGCCTGCAGTTCACTGCGCTTTGCTCGGGGCTTCACATGACATTGGTCGAATGAAAAGGCATTGTTATAAATGGCATGTTTTCAAGGGCTCTCTCTCCTTGAAAACATGCCATTTATATACAGGCCCACACGATTGAGAGTCTTGTGATGTCATCAGCTTAGAGCTCATAGTTCTGTCTGAGTGCTCTTTCCAAAGCATCACCAGGGCTTGTGCCACTGCTAGGTATCGAATCCCCCCCCCCAATGATAACCTTTCCCTGCCCCTTAAACTTCAACTTAATGCAAACTCCCAATAGGCATCCATGTACTGGCAGCCTTATTCTGCATCAGTCCTTAAAGAGTTAATTCAGCCTTTGTGTGAACCTTCCCCTTAGCCATGCATATTCTGCATGAGCAATTTCCTGTGCCAGATCCATTCAAGTTTGTTTATGTAAGGCTCTGGGAAGCATCAATACAGTCTGGTTGTGTGTAAAGTTGAGGTCCTGTATGCATAGGAATATTCACTTGGATGCTGTTGATTTTCCCTTTGTTGCAGATCTGTTACTCCCTTTTCAGTAATGTGATTTGGGAGTATACATGGATTTTGGGAAACTGGACCAGCCACTGTATTGTGCCAGCACCTAATCACTGTGTTATAATTTGAAGCCTAATGGTGTTGTGTAATGAATGTCTCACTTTTGATAGAAGCCTTTTCCCGTCAGTGGGGCAATATGCATTGGCACTGCCTCTTCCTGCGTGGGCTCTAAACTCACCAGCCACGTTATAAATCTCTAATAGACTGCATGTCCTGTCTGCTTTGCTGTAACAGTGCATTGGCATTTGAAGAAGCCAATTACGAGGATAACCTCAGATTTCCACCCTAGCATTGATGCAGCCTGCACTGTAATTTATCATTTTATTGTACTGTGAAATTAATAATCATGATGATGGAACTCTTCGGACAAAGGCATAACAATAATCCATGGCATACTATAGATAAAGAATTCAATTTAGGTTGATTGCATAGCTTTTTAATAATTTTAATAATTCAAAATGTAATAACATTTAAAAAAGTAAAATAAATTTATATATAATTTTTTATTTTAATAAACATATTTAAATGCTAAAATTGTTTATATATATATATATATATATAATATATATTAGATATATATATAATATATATAGATATTATTTTTATTTTTTTTTTATGTATTTATTTTTTTTTTTTTTTTTTTTTTTTTTTATTATTATTCATTCCTTACATTTTGCTTATCGGAGAGTCCCCCAATTTGGTAAAGGGCAAAAGTGTAGTTATGTAAGGCTGGGATGTTTTTAATAAGAAAATGGAAGGGGAACATACCAAAAATTTGATTTTTTAAAGCAGTTCAGCAAATCAAACAGTATGGCTCATAGATTGTCATTCTTTGCTTGATCTGTCCATAATGCTTTGCTGAATGGATAATAATAGTCAAGCCAAGTTGCTCAAGACCAGGCAACGCTGCTGTGATTGTGTGAACAATTTTGTGCAGGAAGGTGACACGTTGTTAGTTTACCTGTCGAAAGGGAAAGGGAGGGGGTATTAGTCATGTGTTCATGCACAGTTACGTTACCAATAATCTTATGGGTTGATAGTGTTGCTAATGCTTCCTTGTATGTGTCTAGTTACTATGTGTCGTAATGCCATAAAGATCTAGTCCATTTTAGTTTTAAAGCACAAGAACTATACATGTACGCAGGTGCTTGTGTTTGTCCGCAAGTCTAGTCTTGTGCCACAGTACACCGATGTTGAAAGACGTAATCCTGTGGCACTAGGCTGAAGCAGTAGGTTGAGGCCTTGCCTTCAGTATGTGTGTGTGGGTGGATTCATGGATGAGTTTGACCTGGCAGTGCCTGGTGTGAACTGGGGATATCCTCTCAGGAGTCTATCTGCTGGAATAGACTTTCTGATGAGAAGAGCAGGCGCTGCACATGCTGTTTGTGAACCAGCAGTCTCTACAAACAAAATCAACTGTTTCTAATCTCTAGCTTTATTTATGGCTTTTGTGTTTTAAGTTTTGATTTCATATTTTCTTGGGTAAAGTTACTTGCCCCTGAGCTTTGATTGGTAAACGTAAAAGTACAGTTTCTAGTACTTTGTTGTAAGAATGTATTAATGTGTACAGTATTCCAGGACATAGGCTATATAGAAATGCAAGTGTGTCACAAAACCAGTAAGAAATTAGCTTACTGTCACTTTAATATGCTGTACTGTATTATTTATTTATTTTAATTTGGCCTGTTTGTTTTGTAACATTTTAAACAATGTCGTGCCGTCGTTGCAGCAAAAGATTATTAGGAGTATAAGAACTATATTGTGTTCCCATCCAGGAACAGGCTGAAATAAAAATAAAAAATACAAACTCAGGTGCTTGTCAAGACTTGCACTGAGCAGCGCTGCCCTGAAACATGTGCCCGGTTTGACTAACTTCATAAAGCTTTACTTTTCTTGGTTATTTTACAGCACAAAGAGCAGGTTGTACAGCTTTGGATTCTCAATAGGCAGTTCCCCTGCTACTCGGCTTTCCAGACCAGACCAGGGCTGGGTGGCTGGGTGGTGATCACTACACTGTGGTGTAAGTGGGGCGCCCCTGAAAATGGAGTTGGGGAGCTGCATGTAGAATGATTGACCCGTGCGCAATGAAGGACACTTCGCACTGATGTACCTGATCCGGATCTTTTCTAAAATCAGCTGTAATGTTACTGCTGATTCACAGTCCCGTGTCACTGTTAGTACCCTTTGATCTGGGGCAGTGGGGAGGGGAATGTATTTGCATTGAGGTTTTGCATGTTATCTTTCTATCAGACTTACTGAGGGATTTTAAACTCTTCATGATTTTTGGAGAATCTCTTTTAAAGATATACTGTGGTTTGACTGTTTTAGGGCACACTTTAGTAGATGTTGTATTAACTGATAGTACAGGCAGCTACTGTGCATACAGTAGGCTGCTGGTCGGAGAATCTTAATTGAAAAAGTCAATATGCTGAATTGACTCTTGTCAGTATAAATATTGAGCATTCAGGTTGAACCGTTTAATATTGTTGGCATTATGCATACATTTATATAAAGTTATGTACTAGAAATAAGTTAACTGAATGGGTTACAGTCCTAAAAGAAACACTAAAACCTGTAATACCCTCAGTGGCGTTGTTTCCACCGGAAGTCTTTCTCAATGTCTTCAACGTATATTTCATGGGTTTTGTTAACACTCTAGAAATCGCCCCGCCAGAGCAGCGACAGGGCTGTTTGGAAGTCGTTCAAACCTGGTGTCGGTTCAACTGTTTTTTCTCCAGTGGCATGTAAACAGACTCCAGTCTGCTCATTTGAATTATTTCCTACACATGCTGCACATGTTGGCTTGTTTTTTTTTTTTTTTTATCACTGGTACTATTGTTTTCAGTGAGTACTTGGTGATCTTGAAGTGTTTTGGGCTTTCACTTCAAGCCAAGATCCCCTCTTGTGTCAACCAGAGATAAAGCCATTGATTTTGAGAGACAACAGTATAACTCCAGGTAAAACGGGGGGCGGGTGTGGCCCCCCGCAACCCGGTCCACCCCCCCCCCTTAGCAGTGACTTCCTTGCGGTCATGTGCCGGGGGAAAGGTACCCCTGGGCCCTGTGCATATGCTCTGTGTGCAGCACGTACCCTGATCTGGTTTTGTCGTTGCTTCACTTATTCATGATGATCTTGCTTGTGAAGCCGGCTCTGACAAAGGGGTGCAACTGGGAGGGTTACATACAGTGTACGTGTGGGTTGAATGATGCACTGTTCTGAAGAGACAGACAGGAGGAGAGATACATGATTTTGTTAGACACTGCTGACGCTTAGAAAGGCTGTACTCCTTCCTGCTGTATGATTCAACCCCCCTCAGAGCTGATTCATGTTTTACTAATGAACAAAAATGCAAACTCTAGCAAATTGTGTTGCTGATTTTTATTGTAGTAATTGCCTGTTGCTTTTCAAATGCACGTAGAGCTTGCAATTATTTTAAAGAATGTTAAAATACCAAAATATATAACATAAAATGTTAAAGTACCAAAATGAAAAATTAATATTAAAAAAACAAAATAAAAATAGTTAGTTTGCTGTGGTCTATGTATCCAGTTTTGAATAGCCCGAATAGCCTTCCAAGATGCTTGTAAAATAGTGTCTTGTGCTGGTTGTGTCACTGTCTAATCATGTCATGAACTGCTCAATCATCAAGTCATTTGGGCTTTCCATAGCTTTTAAATGCATTGTATTTAAAAATAAGTCAATTAAAGAACACCCATGCTGTGCTGTGCTCTGTCTTTTGTTTGCAATGGCAGAGGTCAGGACCCTGTACAGTATTACTTTACTGTACAGTCGGGTTAGGACAGTCTGTGCTCTGGGGGGTCCTGCTTCAAACAATTCACACTCCCAGTGACAGGTCCATCTGAAAGGATTTGTTTTGTCTTTGGTTTAGTATTGCAGCATGTTCTTAACATGAGCTGCAATGTTAGAGGCACAAGCTTTCTTGGAATCTGTTTCTGGAAAACTAAATGACCACCAAAGCCAGCAATGTGATTTAAAAAATCTCTCAGAATTGTGAAGGGGTTCTGGGGTTACTACAGTGGTTGTAACGATACACTGATCTCGCAATATGATTCGTATTGTGATATGCAGGTCTCAATGCAAGCTGTGTTACGATGCATGTGATTGGCTACTTCTATGATGCACAGGCATTTTAATGATGGTCAAAAAAAATAAATGATATGGGAGTATGCATCTATGCCAACTATAAAACACAATTATTCATTCAAGAATCATTTGCCGATAGAACTCTGCTGGGCTTTCGGTCTGGTATCACAATACAAACTATGCATACTCCTATTATAATACAATATATCATGCAAAGAACGTATTCCGATTCTTTGACGTACAGTGAATCGTTACACCTCTGGATGCTAGGCTGCTAACCTGAAAAGCTCTCCTGGTTATTCACAGCTGCTGTGAACAGTTTATAACAGGCTTTGGTTGCATGCCTTATAGTGACTTGGAACATGTAAAGAAAAGGTTTCAGAACAGCATTGATTATGTTGCAAGAAGGATAACGCAGGGCACTTTGAGGAAATGGAGATGATGTGAACATAACTTGTGTGTGTGTGACAGTTCTTCTTGTGATGCCTAGTGGTAGTTCTGCCCAGGCATACACGCCATATGGCAGTGATTGCCCAAGGGCCTTCTACTTCTAATGCGCATTCCTCTCTGGAAGCTAGAGGCAGGCTTCTGATTAAAGTTTGGCTTGTCTTGTCAGTCTCTTTGGTTTCCACTTTCCCCACACACACATACATGGATTGCTTCAGAGCTTGAACGTTGCTTCAGTGATTCAGCTCGGGGTGGTTCATTAACAGCGAGCGTGTACTGCTCATTTCTAGACTGATAGGATCAGAAACGTTCCTTTTCCACATTTCCCTGCCAATACCGTGCTTGTAAAATGGAAATGGTTTTCCAATGAAGCCTGACGAGCTCAGTGGAATCTCTACAAGACTGCTCTTGCATTGTGTTTCAGTAGTAAACATTCATTAGAACGCTTTCCCATTGGTGCCAATAGCTGAGACATGACTGCTTTCCCCTGTTTTTAATCCTAGATCCTAGTCCCTTAGTGCTGTTTACAAGCCCTGGAGAAGCCGAGTTTAAAAGAGGTCAAGGTTCAAGTAAAAACCACACTAAAACCTTTGGGGCAAAAGGAATAAAACAGCCATAGCGAAGTGTGGAACTTTTTCTTCATTGCTGACATTTTTGTATTTATTTGTAAATATGATATTACTTATACAGCATCTATACTCTTTAATGTGTGCTACGGTATTGCTTACTGTATCAGACGCTAGCAAAGCAACAACAGCACATCCTGACAACACCAGGGTAAATAAAGTAACATTAATACAGTGCCGTTGCAGCAGGGCCAGTCACCCTGACTCGTTTATAATCCCTCTCTTGTTGCAATCCTGTGTCGTATCTAAGCTGTCCGGCTTGGCAATTATCAGCTGCCCTCATTGCATTTGGTAAAAGGCGACCAGCCACTGATGGAGCCAGGTTGGTTTGTTTTTGCATGAGCTGCAGGCGTTTTCCAGTGGATTACCAGTGTAACCAGAATTTTGTGTTCAGGGTTATTTCCCCTTTTCATAAAAAGGGGTCTATTCTATTTGCAAAGAAGAAAAAGTGAAACCACAAAACAAACCCTGAAATAATAAAGCAGCCTTCTTTCAGGGTGTGCGTTTATTGTGCAGGTTTTATTATTCATCAGCCTGCATCTCCTGCTTCTTTTTGCACTGCTTCCCTAACGCGGCTGCGTGCTGTTCAGATAATCGATAGCGGGAAGGCTTGTATTTGTTTTTAATGTGTACTGTAACTCTGCAGGTGCATGCTGTGTGTAAATAACACACTGCCTGCCTAGGGGACAGCCCTTTGATCTGTGTTAACAAATCTGTATTGTTTAGGCAAATGATGTTGAAGGAGATGTAACTTCTTTAAACCAAATATTTGTCTGGAAAAATACAAACCAATCAAGCCTTAAAAAGAGTATTATTATTATTGTTATTATTATTGCAGTACCAAATTGTTAAACTTCTTCCAAAATCATGTTGGCTAAATAGAATTGAGATCAAAATGAGATTTCTTTCTCCAAAAAAAATAATAAAAAAATAGCTCTACCTTAAGTAAACCCCCCCCCCCCCAAAAAAAAAATGCAATAGTCCACATTGTGTATATATCTGGCATTGAGATTCCAGTACTTTTTGTAAAGGTGTGTGTTCTTGTGAAGGCATGTGTTTAGTAGAATATGTACAAGCTGGATCAAAGGGTGGATTTATCCCACAGCCTTGTAATAATTTAAGGGTGTAGTTAATTGTATATTTTGAAGAGAAGATACTGTATCGCCACCTTGATTTGTAACACAGCTTCTTTCAGGCTGTACCAGAGACATGCTACAGTAGGCGAGGCAGGGACCTGAGCTGGTATGCACTGTGGTGTTAATCTTGAAGTTAGATGCAATAGAAAACGGCAAGCCAAGAGCAAAAACAAATGCCACTTTTTGATTTTTTTGCGAACGGCTTTGTTATCCAAACGGTCCCCTGGTCACTGGCTTGCTGTGGGCGATGCTGATTAAAAGAACAAGCCACTGCTGTTTACAATGCAGCACACACTCTATAGAAATCTATTGCAGGGACCGGGGTTGAGTTGCAGTTAGTTTAGAAGTTTTATTTTATTCATTGGGAATGTTGCAATAATTGCTGGATAGCAAACACTTTAATGGGCCTGTACTGCACACCATATGCGGTGAAAAACAAGGGAATTCTTTGGGGGGCGCGAGAGAGTTAGAACTGGTCCAGTAACCAGTTAACAAAATGACTCAAGGGCTTAAATTAAATTAAATAATAATAATTAGCATTTAATATAATAATTTTGCAGCAGGCTGTAAGTCAGTGTCCTTTTTGAAAGCTGGAGATGAAGAGCATACCACAGTGCTTATTGCACAGGTGATTAAAAACAAAAAAACACCTTTATCTGGGGGGCATTTAATAAGGCTAAGCTGAAATTCTGGCATTCCAGAAGCCTAAGTCGGTGTGGGGGGGTGAGTCACAGTCTTACGTTATTTACAGGTACCACCTGGCGTACTGCCATGTGACTCGGAATGAGCTTCCTTGCAGATTGCTGCTTCCTGGATCATTTTGGGCGGAGCAGCATTTCACATTAATGCTCCTCTTGAACACCCTGCAGACAGTCAGTCCTCTCCCGGTACTGTACAGGAGACACCACTAGCAGGAAAGACACTAGCACTGGGTTCTGGAGTTCACACTGTACTGTGCTGGACTTCTTAAAGCTGTAAGTAACATTCCAGCATTGAGTTTAAGACATTCTGCAATAGGAGAATTCTATTGGAGCTAATTTGTTTTTAAAGATTTTTAAGTGTAAATTACTACAAAAGTTAAAACAATTAGGTACAAAACAAGAGCAAACACAACTACTTAAACGGCTTTGCATGAAATCCCTGCTGTTTGTATTTCGAGTTTTGTAACTTTAACAGGTGTTTTCCTCCTTTTGTGAATAATGAGGAATGCACAGGGCTCTTTGTAGTAGAAGGCTTTGAAAAACAACCATGTGGTGTTTAGTACTGTAGCCTCCCTGTGTTCTTCCTCTCTCTTGTTTACTGCACCAACTGTGTCGCTTACAGTAAGCAAGACAGTAGTGGAGGTTCAGTCGCCATGTCCTGGGTCTGTTTCTGCCAGTTGTGTCTGGGTGAGAATCGATACTTGCATCGGAGTGCAATTATTTAAAAACAAATTTCAGCCTCTGTATTTACTAATTTCAAGTGTGTTTGTTATTTCAATACAGCTTACACTTGTAAATCTGAATTAAAATCTGAATTATACTATAAAAAATGTAATAGTTTAATTATATTCTACTTTAATTTGTTAGCAAGTATGTGTGTATGTGTATATATATGTATAATATATGTATATATATATATATATATATATATATATATATATATATATATATATATATATATATTATGTGTGTGTGTATATGTATAATATATATGTGTGCGTGTCTATTTTAAAAGTATTTTCAGTTGTCTTAAGTTGTTGGACTACAGTAAGCTACAAAGAGTTGTTAGTTACAGTGGCAGCTTTCTGGTTCTGGACTGTGGTACGTTACATTTTTATGAAACGTTTTTTCCTGCTTGTCCTTTTGAATTAAGTAGCCTAGATGTTTTTAAGCACCTAATGATCTAGTCTGGTCTCGTGGAACAAGCTGAAAATGTCATGAGACTGTGTACTGAAATGAGAATGTGAAAGAAAGTACTACACAAGCTTTCGCAATAATACTTCTCTTATCTCCACAGTGCGGACACTTTGGACTCTGGCGATTTTTCTTTTAACAGGCCAGCAGCGTTGCTGTGCAGATAAACTGTGCACTCTGCAACGTGCACGACAGAGCTCTGCCAAGCTTTTACCTTTCATGCCAGGTGTCTTAACCTTGAAGCTGAGCTGTTTCTAACTGCTTTTTTTAAATTGCTTTAGGAAACTAAAGCACCTGGTTAAAATATTCAAGTCCATTAAAAACTCTGTAAAGATCACTTATGGAAAGAGGTATAGCTGTTAAATACGGTTCAACTCCACTGATTCTTGACATGTTCACGTTGGTGAGGGCCTGAGAATTGACTGTGACCTTGTATGTTTCCGAATTTACAAAGCAGACACTGGTAAAGGAAAGCAGATCCTGTCAAGTATGCAAGGCAGCAGTACTTTCTTTAAGGCAGCCCCTAACAGGGTGATAACTGATAAACAAACCTTGTTAGAGCTGACCCGGTTCACAAGCTGGATCTGGCATGGTGAGCTTATCCATTGACTGGAACTGTAACATGAACTGCTGGAAGTGTGATTTTTTTTTACACATTTCTACGCCAGGTTAAATCAGGTTAGACTTTGGTAGGGATTTCCTGAAGTTTCCCAGCTGCAGTTGGTTCACTGGTTAAGCAGGTAAACCCTCCTGCCTTTGTTACCTGATACGGTGGAGCTGGGTTACGCACTGTGGCAGAGCAAAGCTCTGCCCTTTAAATTGGCAGGGATGGGGTTAACTTCCCCTGCCTGCCTGGGTTTATTATGTTCAGGTGGCTGGGGTTGATTAGTTGATTAGGTTGATTAACGATCAATCAGCGCCCAGCCACCTGATATAAAAGGAGGCCTCTGCTTCTCATTTGGGGGAGGGAGCTGAGGAAGCAGGTTGGTTTTTTTTTGTTGTTTAGAAAGTTTGAATCCAGTGAAGGCATCGCCCAGCCTGGAAACTGTTATTTTTGTAAGTTTTGCTTTTTATCTTTTTTGTGTTTAAATTGCTTTGTTTTGGCCCTTGTGCCCTTTCATTTTTGTGTTTATTTATAATAAAATAGTTATTTTTTTGGAACTGCAGTCTGTCTCTGGGCCTCTATCCACTCGCCAGCCTGCTTTGTCCAAATCTCTAACCATGTCCTTGATGAACCACTTAAACCTCTAACCAGGTCCGAATGTAGCTCTACTTAGCCATTTAATTACACCTAGTAAAGCTGTTGCATTGATCCTCCAGTGCTGGATTTGCCTACCCCTGTAGCATTGTAGCCCCAGTATTAAAAGCACCTGTCTGACCATCAGTTTAAGCCAGGGATTTAGTGACCTCTGCTGGCTGCTAGGGGACTGCTGCTGCCAACTGCTTTCTGGTTCACTGTAGCCTTCAATCTGGTGAGTTTGAGGTGGTTGGGGGCTGTGAAGGGGTTTCAGCGATAGTTTTCCATACTTTGTTATTTTAATGCCTGCTTTGGTATGAGTCAGAAGCTGAAATCTAAAGTAGACTCTATTAGACGTTTTCTTTCCGTTGTACGTCATGTTTAAATTTGTATGTGCGCTGGGAGAGGAGGGGCTTCGAACTGAAAAGCAGGTTTTTCTTTTGTTTTTTTTTTTAAATCTCTTTATGCAGTAGTCTCCAGTTGTGGGAAATGCAATGTCCTTTTTGAAAGCTTCTTGATTTTTTTAAGCTATAGCTGAATACCTTTAGTTAAACAATTGAGCGAGTTTGTACAGTATTGATGCAGCCTGGAGCCAGGTCTTGCTTTTTGGCATCGTATTGGGATTATGTTTCTATTCACTGTTTAGAGTTATGATTTGAAGTACAAAGGGATTGCCAGGGTGATGATGTCTAAGAGCTGATAATGTGAACTTAAGTAACTTGAGAAACTCAAGCCTTTTCAGAGCATTATATATATATATACACACACACACACACACACACACACACACACGCACTCATTTGTTAATGAAGTAGTAAAGTAAGAACGTTTGCATTGATATCTTTTGTTTTGTTTTTAACTTTCGAGTAGGGGGTCCAGTTTAATAGCTCAGCCTTGGCTCAGGGAAAGCGGTGCACAGGTAGTCTTGTTCACTGAATGTTTTTTTCCAGTGTTAGAAACGCAGGTGTAAGATAAAGCTAATTGAATGCTGCTGTGTGCATGGCCTAGGCCAGCATTCTACATTTATATGGGTGTGTGTTGCTCACTGTGTTTTGTTCTTGTATATGAGAATGTCAAGTAAAGAAATCGCTTCCATTTTAGGGAGGCAGGCAGCAAATGTTGCGATTTATTTATTTATTTATTATTTATTTATTTATCATTATGTCTTCACATAGGCTGTCGCCTTAACAACTGTTCTAGAATGATCTTTTCAAATCAGAATTTTTTTTTTTTTTTTTTTTTTTGCAGCTTATGTACAGTACAGGTGTTAGAAAAGGAACTGTGTGCATACTGAAATTTGATCTTTTAGGAAGTGAGCCCATTTGATCATGGGCTTAAAAGGGAGCTGATCATTAAAGCTTTGTGAAGACCAAACAAAAGGGATTGGCTTAGTGATAAAAATGCAGTAGAATACAGTCGATGATGATTCAATCAATTCCATATTCCTGAAATTCATTGTGTTTTATTGCATGCACTTCTTCCCCTCCGTGCTTGCATGCATTTTTGTACTGAAGGTTTTATTGGTTTTGCCACTTTGTTTAATGGCAGGAGTCCAAACTTATTAAAAATAATTTCCTTAATCCTTCACTGGGGGGAAAAAAAAAAAAACTGAACAAGTAACACAGGACTGTCAAGAACCGGTCCTAGTGGGGAAATCTCTTCAAGAGGAAAGACATTACATTTTTTTTTAAAGAAATACGTGGGCTGATGCAATCACTGCTTGTAAATGCAACAGCGGCTGCGTTATACTGAGGATGAAAACAAGTTTTTTGGTGTCTGTCTGCCAAACCCTGGCTCAGAATAACATTGCTGTTGTTTAATACACCCCCTGCTGATTGTAGGTATTGCTTTCTATCTGTCATTGAGCTGAGGCTACAGTATCATTAGAGTGTGGAAGATTGGAGTCCGTCTGCTTATTCTGCAGCCTTGGCAGGACTTGGTTGTCACACGCGTAGGACTGCCCTGGTTTCTCTGGCAGATTATTGTATTAATGGGCTGCCAGACTGTACAAGGTTTGTGCAGATTGCAGTCCATTTCATTCTATTCATTGAAGCTGAAATGTTAGGATAAAAGATTCTACCTATAGCCTTGATTTCTTCCCTCCCCCTTCTCTAACAGGAATTGAAATTCTGGGGGAGTGTTTAGTCAGTGGGAGGAGTAGCAGTGGCGGTTTATTGGCCAGAGCGCTTTTTTCTGTGGCCAATGAGTGGGTTGCCCCCCCTTTGTTCCTCTGGGATTGGTTGGTGAGCTGAAGCATTTGGAAGGACTGGAGAGGTGGGAGTGGCCTGTATCAAATATTAAACACTCCTGCCTTCTCTGAAGGATAGTGTTGTGGCTGTGCTTGGTGCTTTGTTGATGTTGGGCTGTGGGTGTGAAAAGCAAGTGTTAAAACTTAACAGGGTCTTTTTTTTCTCTTGATCTTTCAGAAGCCGGGAGTAACTTGCAAGACAGCGCTGGGAACACTGCATGTTTTCCAGAGCACTCCAGCGAAAGGGAAGGCAGTGCACCCCACTAAGCCGGTTTCTGGGAATCGCTTTCTTTTTAAAGCAGGAGACCGCTGTTGTTCAGGGTCTGCTGTGTTAACCTTTGGTGCCTTACCTATTGAAGCAGGCTGATGTGGAATGTGACCCCTGCCACAGTCCAGTGGGTGTTTTGTGAAATAAGGCAAAAGCTGCATAGAATAAGAAAATAAGGGAAGACAAACAAAAATAAAACTTGTTGTTTTCCTCAGTATGCCCGTTGAAATTTTGCACGCAGACAGAATGGTTACACAAGTGTCGTCAGGAGCAACCTTCACCTCCGCGATGCCTTTCCGGATCCTTAACAAGGGGCCTGAGTACTTCCGCAGGCAGCTGGAGCCCAACTCCAAAAAGCTGAGCGCCGTGGAGAGACTGGAGGCTGATAAGGCCAAGTACGTGAAGAGCCAGCAGGTCGCCAGCACCAAGCAGGAGCCGGTGAAGCCGCCCCTGATCAAGAAGGCTCTGATGTCCCCCGGGGTCCTGCGCACCATCAACACCCCCACCCGCAAGATCCCCCTGGGCCTCCGAAGGGGCGAGGGTTGCGGTCGGAGGGGGGCCCTGAACATCGACATCCTTAACAACCTCATCAACATCTGCGACAGCCCCCTGTCCTCGTCGCCTTCTCCCAAAACCGAGACGGGGGGCTCCTCGCCGAGGGTAAACGCTACGTGGGAGAAACAGCCAGACGGACAAGCCAAGCTCTCTGGTGGCTACAGCAACCTGTCCAAGGTGTCTCCAAATTCAGTGACTGTGCGGAGGGTCGATGTGCGGCCCAACGCGGTGCAGCAGCATCCGAAGCAGCGGCTGCAGCAGCGGCTGCAGCAGCAACAACCGCAGCAGTGTGTTCGACAAACCTCTCCTTGCGTCTGCAACGTTATCCCACCCTCCTCCCCGGCCTACACCAGGATTTCCTCCACCAGTTCTAGGAGTTCCAAAAGGGGACACCCCTCCTTGAATCGCTCCAAATCGGACCTGAGTGACCGCCACTCAAGGGCCACTGCCGACCTGGAGCGCTTCTTCAACTACTGCGGCCTGGATCCCATGGAGATCGAGAACATCGGCGTGGAGCGCTTTGCCCGGGCCAGCTCCGACATTGTCTCCGTCAAGCTCCCCAGCGTCAGCACACCCAGCTCGGAGCAGAGCTGCCAGACCGAGGAGAGAGCCAGCGAGCGCGAGCCTTACGGCATCTCCATCATCGAGAGGAACGCCCGCGTCATCAAGTGGCTCTATGGCATCCGTCAAGCATGTGAGAACCAGAAGGTGTCCAACGTGTAGCCCTGCTGCTGCCGGACAAGACAGAGACTTGTTTAGTGCCTGACTGTGCTTTCAATATTTAATAACTAGAGACACTCTTGAGATTCCAAGGAGCAGTGCAGTTCGCTTTTTCTATTTTATGAGCCAATCTTGTTGTGCTTTTTTATGGACAAACTGAGAGCTGAAAAAAAGAAAGTAAACAATGAATGAAGCTGTAACACTAGGGCAACTGGCGTGGAAGAAAGGTCAGGTTAAACTGTAACTTAAACATTGAGACGCTGCCCTTGTGTTCAAACAGGGTTCTGTGCCAAAGTGTAAGCTTAACAGCGCTTGTAAAGCCTGATGTGTTTTAAGGTAAGAGAGTAAAGAAAATGGTTTGCTTAGGGAGCGGTGAAAGGCTAATACAGGGAGTAAACAGGTATATTATTTGACATTTATTTCAAAAGACAAGTTATTATGAAAACAAAGTTTGAAAATACAAAGAAAAAAATAAATACAATTTCATAATCGCTGTGAAATAAGGGGTTAATATTAAATTCAGTTTAACAAGCCTGGTTCCTCCTGGCCTGATCCCCATGTATCAAGCGGTCATTTTACACTGTTTCATGTGTGTGTGGTTTATCATTGAACTCTACAGGGCTTTCTGTGGTACTTTTAAAATAAAGCTACTGACTATCTAATGGGGTTGCATTCCACTTTTCCGAAGTTTTTATTGTATTTATCGAGCTGCTCTTTGGGCAAAGTGATTTTAAGGTTTGAGTTGTCAGTTTTGTTGTGATAAACAGGTGGTACATGTAAGTGCTGAGGGGTTTTTTGAAGGTGTCGTATGTCAGGCGTCTGTGTGTGAGGGAGTGATCAGGCCAGCTAGTGTTAAACACTGAAGCGGAGAGGAGAGGCTCTGTGGAGATCTCTCTGTAAACTGGGTGTGAAATGCACATTAGATTGGTTAGATAAAGGGGATGAAGTTAGCTGGGAAGATAAAGGGGATGAAGTTTTCAAGTTGAGTAAAAGAAGTTGCAGGTATAAGTAAGGACTCAAAGGTGTAGGGCAGAAATTTTTTTTTATTCTGTTTAGAAACCGATTTTAAGCATAGATCGGTTGTATGTGTGTATACAGTGTAGTGTGCATTTGTGACAAATCCTGAGCAATTTAAAGGAGGCTGTCCTGTCCATTGCATGACTGTCCTTCACATGGAACAGTGGCTTTTTAATGGGTCACAATGAGCGGCTTTTTGTTTTGCAGATTCTCGGTGTAATGCAACCCCAAACCCACACCCAAACCAGTCTAACCCAATCAACAGCAGCTGATGCAAATGCATATTGCGTTTTTGGAGAGACGATAGACGACCGTTCAAAGAAAGATGATTGCTGAGTAGAAATGCTGAAGAAAATGTTTGTGTAATTTCATTTTTTTCTATCTGTCTAGTTCATTGATTATTGTTATTTTATTTGGTCTTTTTCTGGCTTGGGACAAATGTAAAATGAGTACGGTACATTCTGGTTTAAAAAAAAAAAAAAAAGGAAAGAAAAGTGTCTCCCAAATTTACCACTGTTTCTGCGTGCTCTGTTTTGCTTAAAAAGCAGTCTGGGTCAGCTGTGTTGGGCTTCTCTGTGATTACTAGATGTGTGTGGTTAATCCAGAACAATGTGAATACCCTTCTGTGTGTGTTGTTTTATTGGGATGGGATGAATTGACTCTACAGGGTAAATGCACTGTATAGAATGTGCACTGTCTGGTTTTCATCAGCACTTTATCAGGATGCAGTTTGAACAAACACAACACGAAAGGGGTGTAGTTGTATGATCTTCCTATCCTACACTACCTGCAAATTTACTGATACTGCATGCTGTGAGTGGAGTGAGATTGTGATGGCATCCAATTCATTGGCTTTTATTTAAGAAATCTCAAGATTATTTTCTGTTGTAAATACCATTGATTTTTATAATGCAAATCAAATGAAGGCTGTGAAAATGTGACAGTGCATATTTTAAATGTGCAAAATTTGTTTAGATTTATAGACAACGAATATGTTGTGCTTATTGGTGAATAAACGTCTGGCATATTTATCTTAAAAGGACAGATATGATCAGGTTTAACTGTCTGCTGTCCTGTACCAGCTGTGTTTATTTACTCTGTTTTTGTTAATCCTATAACTTTTTTGTGCAATACTTGAATTCGTTGGTTCAAAATTCAACTTAGTATGAAGTAAATCTGATGTCATTCATTTAGATGTGTTTTGAGTGTCACATTGTGTGAAACAACTTCAACAAAACAATATACAGGCAAACTTAGAATAAAACTGCCACTGATCAATGTCAACCCTACTCCCAGAGTTTCCAAACAAATCTGTTTTAACCCTGGGTGAAAAAAAAAAACAAAACCTATCTAATAAGATCACATACGAAATAAGATAATATTGGTCTGTGAGGGAATACTGATAGGAGGGTCCTGCTGCTGGAGATTGCTTGATCACACACACACGCACACACGTTTTAGATTGGATTATCACAAACACAAGTGTGGCTTTGTTTATTACATTCAGTTTGCAGCAGTTGTATCTGGCAGAATTCCACTGAACAATGAAAGTAACCCCTTTATCCAATTGATGTAAAATAACCAAATTCTTCTGTTAAATGATTGTATTGTTAAAGAGACATGGGGTCTGTTGGAATGGAATTGATTTCTGCTGCTAAAGCTCTTCCTGGCATGACCTGAATGGTATAACATGCTGCCAGTTGCTGCACAAGCACATGGCACAGCTGATGCTTCACAACAACTGTGTCTCTCCTCTTGTGTGTTTTGCAGTTTCGCTGTATTTGTATAACCGGCAGCCAGGAAGCACAATGTGTCCTTTTCCCATGCAAATCTCCTCGTATCGCAACGACACAAAGGTTAAGAAAAGAAAAGAAAAAAAAAAACGTATTCCTGAATTTCAGCTGCACCTGTACCTTTCACTCTGGTTTTTTTTGTACATATTTATGTTGTTTTTTTTTCGAGAAGAAAAAAAATAAACAAGCACTGCATTCCTTAAATGATATCCAATGTATTTGTGTGAATTATTTATTTTCAACATGCTGGTGGAGTGGAATGGATCTTGCCAATGCAGATTATGAAATCAGATTGAATGATCTTGTGTTGCAAGAATAAACCAGTATCTGGAGCATGCTGGCTCTGAATTGTCCGGGCATGTGGGGCAACATCTGGGTTTTAAACCCAGGTGGAGGCTGTCTTATCAGGCATGACTTGTGCAATGAGGGGGTCCCACTGTGTTAAAAACACTGATGCAAAGGGATAACACTGTGATGCTGGTGTGATCCATTGTATACAGTTTATTATACATAAAATAGGTGATGGCCTTCATAAGTGAGGGATTCCAACAGAAGACTAAATGGCAGAAAACAAACCACACACGCACATCTAAAGCTGCTTAAGTGTGCAGGACAGATGGGGGAATCCTTAATCTAACATCGACACCCCCCCCCCCCCCCCCCCCCCCCCCAATGGGAACTGAATTCCCACTCTTCTGTTGAGAGGTTGGGCTCACATCTGGGCCATATTCGGTTATCTCTTTGCGTGTGGTGTTTCAATGCCCGGTCCTGGTACAGCCATGCAAAAAGGAGCCCAGACAGTCTGCCTGTGTCAGTGGACTAAGGGGTATTAATTAACCAGAGTCTTGACACTCTCCTCTGTAATGTGCTACAGGCAAAGTCTGAAATTCGGTATTTTCTACTGGATAAGATAAGCTCATAGGAATGCCTGACTTTGGGCTTTGCCTAACGTACACAGACTTGTGGAGTAAAGAGAATTCAGCACATGTTTTTAAATTAGGCCAAAGCTGTTCAAATTTGAGCATTTAAGTGCAAGTGCACATGACAAGACTCTTATTGAATTCTGCATGCTGTCAAATATTCACAATGCAAGCAGAAAATGGGGCCAAAAGAAATTGAATTGCTAGGTAACGACATGAGCGGAATGTGTTTGTTGAAATATAAGCTGAAACCTTTCTTGCATGTGAAAGTAGCAACTGTGCATTTCAACGGAGACTCGAACCATAACGGAGATTGTAACTGAAGTTGTTCTCCTGTGCACTGGGAGCTCAGTGTGTGTCTTGTGCATTATTTAGAATTATTGTCACAAAACAGAACAAGACAGGCAGAGTAATGGATCATGATGCATTGTGGGATGCCCTAATCCAATCCACGCTCTCTGATGACTGCTGTTGTTTTCAGAACCTTGAAGTAGACTGAAAATGAATACACTGCACCGGACAGAGGGGTTTCAATTTGTGACAAATATTCTACACTGGCACACATTCACACCAGTTCCTGTTCAAATTCAGCAACGCAGACTCTGTTTCTTGACCTCAACAAGACTCAGAAATCCTGGTATCTCGGTTCGTGATCAAACTCCTTGAGGGAGTTTCTGGTTGTCTGGTTATTTCCTGTTTGTTTACCGTTCCTGATCAATGAATAACAATGTGTTTGTTCGTATGGAAATCTGGCGGCCGTGTGAACTGGGTACGTCAGTAACCTTTGGAGGGAAGCTGCTGTCTGATGAGATGGACAGGGACATCTGCCTGTCCTGCAGCCACTCATTCTTGTTGTTAGTTTATTGAGATGTGTTACTAAAATGATCGCTTGCCATCAATCAGACCCAGGTTAATTCTGCATGGAGCTAACGTAAGGTAACGCTGTTCTTACCAACAAGAAAAAACAGGACTGCAAGACAGCCAAGTGCCGCTCTCTGTTCTGAACTGCAGTGCAATCACAAAGGTGTTTTTTAAGGACAGTACAGTATAAATCTAGCTTACAGCAGTTGCTAAAAGAATTTGGTTTTGTGCATCGCATGACAGCTGTAGGCAGCGTCCTGTGTAGCGGTCAGTGTTTGCTGTGTCCGGTCATGAGCCAACAGACCCATCTGCCTGGAGAGGAATCCCGAGGGGGGGGTGTCAGATACCTTTGTCACAAATGCTACACTGCTCTGCTGGCAGCCTCTTTTAATCCCCTTAAATTCCAACTCATTTTAGCACTGCGGTCTGCAACAATCCATAAAAACACAATAAAATGTCAATCAGAGTTTTGTACGTACAGGTCTTTGACTGTGTACCATAATACAGTGGTTTGCAAGGTGCCAGGCAATCAGAAACGCTCCTGAGTAGAATGTGCAGAAAATGAGGGATTCTTGGTTTTATGTGTCCCCTTTTATTGGCATTGACTCCCTTTATAGTCTACACTCATAATACATGCTGTTTATTAAAGCGAATGGCTTTGGCCCTTTGGCAGAAGTGCAAATGCAGTGTTACCCCCTTCAGGAAAGTAGGCACAAGGTAGAATGCAGCAGTTCAAGCTGGTGGTCCAGTCTGCACTGTCTCTGCATATAGAGGGAGGGGGGGGAGGGGGCGGTCTCAAAGTGCCTGTTGCATTGCATCACCTGGGTGTCAATAGGGATTCAAACAAGGTAAATCAATCTGTCAATTCAATGTCAAAATAACAAAGCTTTGAAAACTGTCACGTGCATGAAAAGGCATAGGTTGTGGTCATGTGCTTATGGCTGTTTATTTGTTTATTTTTCATAATGTTTAGGATTCCAGTGAGGGATAGCATTGTCCAAATTAAAACAGCATCCATAAAGAAATGCAACAAATAAAACACTGTATAGCAGGTGTAAAAACTTGATTTCCTAATGGAAGAATGAAACCGGTTGATCATAAAAAAAATATTAATTGCTGTTGAAATACATATATATATAATATAATCTTGATGGCATTCTAGTAGTGCTCTTAATGTGTGGAAGAAAATGAATCGTGGCAGCATGCAGTGTTTATATCATTCTGTTCCTATCTGCTCATCAAGGCAGGTGCTCCACACAGTACATGCATTCCCTGTAGCTATCAGTCTGCCCATACTGTATAGCATTATCTACCAGCCTCTTATCGCATTCCACCTCCTTATGATTTATCACAGTGATGTTCAATGCAGTGTTCCTGACAGGTTTGGGACTGAGAGAGTGTTTTAAACTCAGACGTCTCTCTCTCTCTGTAATCTGGTGATAAATATCTTAAACAAGATTAAAGACTCCACCGAAGCTCTGCTTATCAACGTCACCTCTGGAATCATCTCATTACAGCAGCTACTGTTGTTAGTTATAATTAATGGAGCAGTGTGGCAGGAGTCTCTTCCAAAAACAATCTTACTTTTAACAAGTAATAGCTTGTGGAAAAGCCTCAATAGAGACTTTTTGGATTTCTTGATCTGTTGTGTTTTAATCGTTGTGCTTTTGGTGAATTTAATGCTGATGATAAGCGAGGGACAGTGGCACTTGCATTATGGCACTGGCTCCCCTCAGCGCTGGCCAGGCCCACGAAAGTTTCACCTCGCACCTCAGGCCTGATGAGAAGAGCCCTTGCTATTCAATCAAACGTTTATCTCTTTCTCACAAGCACAGTCTGAATTGTGTGTACTTAAAACATCACAGCTTACCGGCCCCGTCTCCGAGAAGAGCTTTATCAGGTTCCAGTCTGCCCAGGTGTCACTGAAGGAGACACAGTCCCGTGCCGGCCTGGTACCTTGAGGTGAACACAGTGTTCCTGGCTGACGAGCATGGAGACATTCAGACCAGAGCCTGCCCTTTCTGACTCTTCGTCAGCCAGGATGAGTCATGCCAGCTGAACCCAAGTCACGGCTTCCTACTGCCATGAAAAAAAACAGGATGTTAAAATCCAGGTACTTTCACTGTGAGTCACGTGTTTGCTGAGGCTAGAGAAATCTCCCAGGGTCTGATCAGTAGCCCACAGAGACAGCTTGTCTAGATCCCATGACATCTTATGATATGTAATGCAAATCATGTAATGCAATATATGTATAATTTTTTTTCTTTCTATAAATCAAAAGGTGAATAATAATAAGAATGTAATTCTATTCATTTGCAAGCTTTAATAAATTAAATAGACATTTTGGTCTCATTGGGATTGATATACCAGGTTTGAACTAATTCAAGTTGGAAATGCTATAAAGCTTAGGTTAACAGTACTGTACAGACATGTGGGGTTATCTCTGCCTGGTCCACCTTCATTCTTGTTTGCATTCCTCCTAGAGGTCTGTTCCACCCATTGTTTTTAACTGTATGGGTCAGAGTCAGTGTAGGCGTACTTCTCAACCTCGGCTATAAAGCACGTGTTGATTCCTGTGGAGGACAATGGAGATCGATCTGTCATCTCTGCACTAGTATAAAACTGCGAGGGGTAGGGCAGAGCTGAGTGAGGGAGTTCAGCAGAGGGTCACTGTCCAGGAGAATGTGGAATGCCAGGCAGCCATGCTGACCTCCTATGATTTATGTCTCTATAGAGCTGTCATGCTGGTTTATATAGACATATATAATTCTTTCTCTTTGTATCTGTGTCAGTGTGGGTCTGGTTGAACGATCGTTATTTAAAGGATTTGTGATCATCAGTAAAGGTTTGGTATTTGTATAATACTTCTGCCCAGAGTTTGTTCTCATGTAGAAAATACTGTCTCTCCTTACTGAATGTTTAATATATATATATATATATATATATATATATATATATATATATATATATATATATATATATGTGAAACACATACAACTAACACATGGGATGTATTGTCAAACTGTTTCTTCAATTTTTTATTAACTTCTGTTTTTTTAAAGGAGAAAATCCCATGGAAATGTGGAATTTTTCCAGCCATGCAGCATGACTAGCTGTAGCTAGTGCCATTGTTCACCAGCACCAATGAACTGGGACGAACGCTGGAATGCAAACCAGGCCTCCAGAAGGGGAAAGGCTGACGCATGAACCCACCGTGCTTTTCCTTTCCAGACGTCACTGCTAGAGGAGATGAGAGCATTTTACAGCTGCCTGACACCTTCTTTACACCCGTCCCAGCTGTGCAGGGGTTGTGCAGGAGCTGTGTAGGGGCTGTGCAGGACTGTCCAGGGGTTAGGGTTAGGATTAGGGTTAAGGTTCTGTATGGTGTCTCACTTCGAAGATGTGACTCAGGGGTTTCTTGGGTAAGTTAGTCCCTGAATGTATCATTCTTAGAAAGCTGTTCTGCTCAGTCACAAACTGAGGAGACCATCAATAGCTGCCAAGCTCTTCATTTCTAGGGGGGATCCCCATCAGTGAGTGACTGCAGGATGCATGCTGAGGTCGGAGGTCAGAGGGTTGCCCCCTCCAGTGCAGGAGTGTTGTGTCGGTGCTGACAGGGGGCAGCTGGCACTGAGCGGTGTAGACACACTGAGGCCGAGGCTGAACTAGCAGCCGGTGTTTCTCGATGATTCTATAACTGCACTGGTCATGATCAGAACTGAATAGTATCATTAGTGGAGACAAGTGTCTATACTCTACGTGTTGGGTGACCACATGGCTCCAGATTCACCAGGACAGTTCAGTTCAACTCTCATCCCAATACATTCAGGATTCTCTTTTCTTTTTAGATGCAATGGGATGTGACTTAAAAGAAACTGTACCAAACTAATGAGACTGCCACTCTTTTTAAAGAAAGAACCCCATTATAGCTGCTGCTGACTGGATACCTGGTGAGTTTCCAAGCCACTTTGTGTGCCACAGTCCAGATCTCTGGCAAGCACGTAGCTATATTTGTATTCAACTGAACTGCAGTTTTGCAATAAATGCATGCAGTGAATAGAGTTAGTTGCTGGTCTGCTGAAATGGGAGAGGCAATGCACTGGCTAAGCTCTGCTGCTCTTCAGGTTCCAGGCTTGTCCCGTGGCTGCTATCTAGTGGGATGGCAGACACTATTAACCCTAGGGAATCACAGACTTGGCTTGGAAGAAGCACATCCATCCTGGTGTGCAAGCTGTTGGAAACTATATGTCTGGATGAAACTAGAACTGTAATGTACAAGTTCCTGTCCACAGCTGCTGCTGTGCCTTTTGTGGCTTAATCAAGTTTGACTTGTCTGCATTGTTTAATAAACAACAAAAAAATACAGAACCCAAGCACCAGTAAAACATGTTGAAATGCAAAAGATTACTGCACACCTTTCCCATCCTGAAGTTGTAATGGCAAGCGCTTTCTGAACTAAAACAAACAACCATGAGAAATCATTTTCTTAGTGAACCAAAAAAAAAAGAACACCTTAAAACACCTTGACAGTATGTTAACGCTCTGACTCACAGAAGCACTTCAATGAGGAGAGCACCAGATCCAGCAAGCGCAGTGCGTCACAGTGATTCATTCTGTAACTGCGTCTCTTGTCTGGAACACTTCGGTGCTTTTATGAGCTGTGCTTGTTAATGGGTCCATTCACATTGATGATTCCCCTGTTACCTGATGGACATTATTATAATGACAAGATGATTCACAAGATGATTTGGGTACTTAGTAACCAAACCTGCTTAGCCTTGTTTTTGCACTGAGCTCACAAGACAAACACTGACAACTGCATGATGTTTAGGCTGCACTTGTCAGGTTACACTCCTGTCTTGAAAAGAAATCTAAAGTGTTTCCCTTGTTAACTAGGTTTTTTTGCACTCATGGAAAGCCGCTATATGCAGTTCGTGTTTTAAAGCCCTGCCCTCAACAGAAATCACTACTGGAGTGCTTCACTGAGAAGTTCCACTTATTAGATGGCTGTCTGCATGTCACAATACTAACCATGAAGAGAATGAAGTGCTTATTTAATCTAGCTCCTATCAAGCTACAGTGAGAGGCAGTGCTGGAGCCTGGCAAACAGCAGTGGTATTGAGCATGCTGGCTACTGCACCGGGATTAGTGATCACACACACACACACACACACACACACACACACAGGACGAAAAGCACAGGATCTCATTACCAAGAAGATTGCTAATACCTTATTTTAGTGCTTGGACTGATCCTTTGCACTGTAGTGTCTCTGCAGTTCCAAACTTGAACTTTGTCTCTGATATGGGGTTGTAGTTTGTCTGTGGATAGATGTTGTCTTTACGGCTGTGTGAATGTGGGGACGTTTTTAAGGTTGGAAGGTCCAATCTGGTCTCTGTTGTAAAAGAGCTGGTAATAAAGGTTATTCATTTATTATTCTTTTAATAAAGAAGGTAGAGTAATATACACAGGAACCTAAATTAATTCATACCATGAATAGTACTGTGATGCAAGTTATCTTTTTTTAAATCTGATCTCGCTCTCAATTTCACTTTCACGCATAGACTACTCTTGGAGCAGCTCATGTTACATTACGTTTCGCTTTAACATTAAAAGTTTAAAAGACTTGGTTTTGGTGCCATCTACAAATGATCAATATTGTGTATATATATACACACACACACACACACACGGTATTGCACTAGGATATGCCTTTCATCATTATAAACAGGGGAGCATTATAAATCCATTGGAGCAAATGTGATGTGAGAAACACTTTATTGGTAATCAATATGGCTGAGGTTAATGTCACAAAAGGGCATAGAATAGGACCGTGAACTGAATGCCTCTGGGGATACGTCAGGTCTAGAGGGGAGAGGGGCTGGACGAGCGCTCCTCTTTATCCTCATTTTAAGATTAAAGAGATTAGAGCCGTAACCCAAATTGAAAAATGAGACTGGAGATCTCAGCCCTGTCCAGCTCACCACCAAAACACAGGATTGCACTTGAGAAGGGCAGCTAATCCCAGTGCCTAAATGGCATGAGCTTAGGAAATAGCACTCAGAGTCACGTCTATATTCCAAAGTACATCTGGTACACCAGAGTGTAACCATTAACCTCTCCCCCTCGAAAACTCTGGACCCTACTGATGCATTTCTCAGATCCATTAGAGGTAAGTGTTGCAGGGGGACGGGTTAAGCAGATGTGCTTAGAGGTTAGACAGGATTCCGAGGACTGTATTGATCGTTGTTAGTTTTAAAAAGTTTCTACAGAGAATGCATCACATCTGTCATATTCAAACAGCTCTCACAGCTTGACAGCCTCATAGAAAACAATATGAATTTTAGAGAACATCAGCATTTTATTAGTACCAGTGTTGTCTGCCCAACAGTGGAAAATAACATACTGTTTCCTATGGCTATATACATGTAGGATTGCTGTAATATCCTGACATCCTCACTGAGAGGTTAATAGGGTACTCACGCACACACATCACAGTTACTAACACTGGTGTTGCTCATCCCTTTCACTCACTGTTTATTTTAATATATACCTTTTTTAAAATTATAAACTGTCAGTAATGGCTTAAACAAAACAAAACCCATCCATTAACTGTTATCGTTATTAAAAACAACATCATTACTGGATGGCAGCTGTGCTCTTGTACATTACCCTCGCAGGCCAGACAAGGCTGCCTATTTCTCCAGCTGAGGCCCCCAGTAAAGAGGCTGGTTTCCATGGGGACAAGCACACTTAGCAGTGTATAAGTAGAGTCACCCTGGAGGTGAATTCTAATCAGAGGTGCTTGCATTCAAGTTGTTATTGCTGATGTGCATGGCTATTGTCAATCTTTATTGCTTACTTCTGTTCCTTAACCCTAACAGTGAGTCCATTACTTTACAGCCCACTCAAAGCCCTCTTTTAGCAATATAAATGGTGTGTTACTTCCACCACCCTCCTCGCACACACTTTCTTGCCTAAATTGCACTTGTTTATCGACGCATGTCGTCTTTGCCAAGCAGATGCTGAAGAATCACCATGATTGCTTTCCCATTAGACGTTTGGTTTTCAGTAATAAAAGAGCTGGTAGAGCAGTAGGGAGCTGGCACACCGTTAACTTATTTTATTGTAAATGTTTCTGTTTTATTGGTCACACCAACAGAGACAAGAAAGAGGAGATTTTCTTTACTACCAATTGGAATTTTGCTCTGAAAGCAGAAACACGCCCGTATCTGAGTGCAGTAAGATAACAAGTTAAAGCATGTGGGTTAAATAGAGTTTCTCAATATGGATACGTTTTTAGTCATGGTTTTTCTCTGAATGACACTAACAATGGAACACTCCCTCAATATATCAACCCTCCCTTGAAATTACTCCAAGGCAGGCAGGGAGGAGATCTGGATTCTGGCTGCCAGAAGGTGAATACATTGATTTATACAACAACTGTTGAGAGATCTTGCTTTGGATATTTTTTTGTATTCACCCACCCTTTTTGTTTAAAATTTAACTCATGAGGAACCCACTCCCCACTTTTCGGGGGCGATCCATATCTATGTTGGAATATTTCTATACCTGTGTGCATCTCTACTTTCAAACAGCTTTAATAACCAGACATCTGCCACTTACACTATCTCTTTGACTTGGGTAGGATGCATTTCATTCTAAATGCCAGAGCTCAATAGCGGTAATCGTTGCGCTGGCTGGAATGTGCAGCACCAGTGGTAATAACTGGCATGTATGTGCTTGTGCTGTCGTCATTGTTTTTCTGCTCCAGGTTAAGGTCTTGCCCGGTTTAAGGCTAAACCAAGCTTCAAATAAGGAATGTTGGTATGTAGACTTTTCCCTGGTTCTACCTATGGTCCCTGGTTGTATTATTTAAGGCTGAAGTTTCCAATTGTAGCTGAGATAGCAATCTATATCAAAGGGAGTGACACCCACTGCTTGGACTATTGAGAAGACTGATTAAACTGTCCAAGTGAAAATGCAGGGAGCTCAGGGGTGCGTTCCAGAATGTCATTCAGGGGCACAGGCAGAGCGGCAGGTACAGCAAGCATCGCCGCAGTTAAAGATAGAGCCAAGCAGGGAAAATATGGCCAATTCGGAAAAAGAATCTGATAAGATTTTCCAAGGAAATGCAAACGTTACAAAAGCACATGGAAACCAGGGTACAGATTAGAATGCAACTGTGGAGACTGAACAAGGGAATGACAGTCTGCCCCAGAGTATTCTTTGTTGACCTACATCGCAGTATTCGCTGGTTGCAGATTTAACCCATCGCTTCCCAGTCAAACAGAAAACTAACATTCAAGCACACTTTATGAAGTCTTTCTCAATGTTTCTCACTGTGTCCTGCAGCTCCACTGGATCTGATGAACAGGGCCGGTGCTTCCCGCGTATTGCAAGCTCTTCTGTGATGCGATATTAATTCTGACTTTACTCATCTGCCTTTTAAAGGGAATCACACTCTAATCTCTCTGTGGTGTAATTCAGCTACCCTGGAGTCCTTGATCTGTCAGACAATGCTGCTGATCACTGGCTTAGAGATGTGTGCTGGCAGCTACACTAATGGCAAAATTACCCAAGACCTAACTCAGAATGTCTTGAGGGTATAGAATCTTTCACTAGAATGAATGCATTGTCAAGCTATTCCTAGTGGCAGTGGGTTGTTTCAATGTCTGAGGCTATTGCAACAGTAGCTCTATATATATGTTTTAATCATCCTTGAAGATCAAAGAGGAGCATCATAAAATACAGATGCTCTCCCTCAAGAAATAATGAAGAGACTCACTCATACACATTTTAAACAGTAATGAAATGTTTCAGAAGGAGAGGACACTATTACAATTGATAGAAGAACTCATTCTGGTGGTCTAATTACTGAAATAAGGGTGGGGTATGCAAGCACAGCTCTGAGGGTTCCTTAAAGCTGCTCCAATTCATTCTGATACAAGTCAGAGCCTTTCTGTTGTTGCCACGTCATTGAACCACACTGTTCATGGTGAGGTAATGTGAAGCATTATAATAATGAGCACACACCTTTCACCCTGTGGCTGTTCTCAACTCTGCTATTGGAAAAATACTGGTTGGTTGTAGTTGTGTGCTTGCCAGGCAATTCACATTGTTAACTGTTATTAAAATTAATTATCAGGCACAGCAGCTTTCAACTGGGACTTCATTAATGCTTAGGTAATACTTGAGTTTAAATATAACTGGTAATTACCCTTCTAGAAATTCCCCACAGTAAGAGCACAGCAAAGTATCGTAAAGCACAGTGAAAACATAGGTAAGCACGTTAAAGCCCAGAGAGGTAAAGCATATTAAAAACATGTCAAACTATAGTAAATGAATAGTATACCATGGGAAAACTGCAAAGTGACCCTGCAAATCTAGGGTTTTTTTTTTCTTCACAATAGCACCTTTATTGGTTGCTACCAAATATAACAATTCCTGTTTTTTAATGAGTCATAAACAGTTGCTAAGGAAACGGAAAGTTGTTAAGGAATCTGAGTCGCTGGATCCCATGGCAGGTAGTGTGGGGAAGGTAGAAGGTAGAAGGTACTGTAATACACATTGGAGGTACTGCTAATGGGAGATACAGTACAAGACAAGTAGCCATGCTTTCTCTAAGAAGCTATACTCTCATAGCTGGCCACTAGACAGCAGCTTGTCGACTTGCTGGATCCAAATGAGACACACAAGAAGATAGTTTAGCAGGGGTAGGGTGAGATGGGTGAGGAGGGTATGGCACGGCTCAGATGACTGGAAGAATAACTACTTCATATGTCAGGCTTTTGGAGCTTCCAACTTGCAGCATTCTTTAATTGTGACGCATTCCATTCGAGTTCCATTTGCATTCCATTCGAGTTCAGTTCTTATGGTATGGCAATCTTTGAGACTACTGGTAATCTGTCAAATTCTTGTAGAATATTGACTAGCGACTATTAAATGGGTACTGTGACAGAAAAGATGTAGAGGATATTAGAAGCTAGCTTTTTATTTGACCCGGGATTGTATGCATACAATGGGTACCTAACCAGCTTGTAGCTGCCTGCCCTGGCGTGGTGGCAGTGCACAGTGATCGCTCTCAGTTACTGTTATTGGACAGCAAGCTGGAGAAACAGCAGCCTGTCCCAGACTGTGATGAACTCTGCAGTCACTCGAGTGTTAAATTATTTATGCTGATCATCCAGGTTCAAAGCAGCAGAAATCCCTTCACAACTAGACCAGCTTCAGAAATGCAATATTCCAGCTCATTGATTCATTCTTCATTAGAATTCACTGCAGAAAAAACTACAGACTGTGTCTGTATAATTATAATTGAACTCTAATAACTGTGGAAATATAGCTTTGTGGTTAGGAGAGAACCAGACTGAGGTTTGGCTGAAAGAAAACTAACAAACTGTTGCACGGTACGAAATCACTACATATAAGAACTTGCAAATCCACGTTGTTATTCCATTTATTTTGAAACATTAACCATTCTTTGTATTTCCTGCTTTCAGCTCTTAATTGCAATTCCAATGCAGAACCAAGGACTTCGGCTGATCAGAAAGGAAGTTTACCTGAAGGGTTCTCCTGTAAAACCAGGGCTTTAAAAAGTGTGCTTAACTGGTTGAATACTTCACAGCAGGAGTCTTAGCGCCATAAAACAATCAGGGTTATAACCTTAATATAACACCTAGTAACCTGACACTTCAGGCATGCAATAAACTGCATGAACAGGACAAGCAGGATAAGAGGCATAAATGATTCCACTGCGTGCTATTTGATAAGGGGAGCGATATTATAAACCTGTGTCAAAGTGCACCAGAAATTAAATGCCCTTTGCAAGTAACTGCAGCAGCCCTGTAGTGTAACTGCAGTTAACACACAAGGGGAAATATTCAGCGCCTTTCATCATAAATAATGCCAAGGCACTTCACATAAAAAAATAATAAGGTATAGGGGTGCACTGTGCTGTTGGAGAAGGAGCTGCTTTGGTTTTAGACTGAGGTTCTGTCTTTGCGAAAAAGGGTAGGGATGAGAGCTTTCTGGAAAACACAGGTCCAACTGGCTTGATGGAGTCAACTCCTGCCATGGCTGAATTCATTTAAAAAGGTCTTCACTTCCCTGTATAGCATGACATGACATTTATGCACATAGCTGCTGCATCTATCCTGAACGGATATCTTGTCTCGCGTTATATTATGTTTAGTAAGAAACAAAACACATTTGCATGTATAGCTATGACTCTCACAATGCAAAGCTGTTTAAAAAAAATATATATAATGTTTATTGAAGTATGCTGTTATGCATTTTTAAAATTCCTTTGGCAGTTATGTTTTTTGTGCTTGTCAAATGAAATGCATGCAGGCTCTAATAGAGTGCTTTCTCTTATGCAAAACCCTGTAGAAAACAGTGTGAAAGCTGGTCTCCTGAAGTTAACTCCCATAGTGGTGATAACAAATCTGGGTTATACCAGAATGAATTCTTATTATAATAATACCCATACGTATTAAATCTGTAATCTCAATTTTGCAATATGTGGGCTATCCTGCTGCCTGGAGTAGGGGACTTGCCATATAAGGAGACTGCCCTCTGGTGGAAAAAAAATGTCATTGTTCTGTAAATCTCCTGCAGCAGCGAAACATAGTTGAATTATACAACAGATTCCCATTGCATAGCAGTTTGATCCATTCCTGGTTTTACTATGAGTTTAATAAGACAGCTTGTTACATACACACTGTGGCTAATCAATCCTTTATTAAAACCTGGAATGGGTGAAACTGCTATGCAATAGGTGTCCTGTTTATATCTGTGAGGCGATATAGATAACATTGGGAGACAAACCACCAGTTGAAAAGAAGCATTCTTTAACTGAAAACTAAAGATGTTACCTCAGTTCAGAAGGACCACAAAGGGTGTGACTCCCAGTTTTTAACTGAAGGATAAAACTGTTGAGACTTGACAATTATGTGGTTCAAAAAAGATTACACCAACACAGATATTAAGAATTTTAAAAATATGGGAGCTTTGCCAGATTAACAGACTTTCTGAATGTTAATTGAAGTTATTAATGTTGAGCGCTTGCTATGTCATGATTTATATATTTCTTAAAGATGATTCAGTCTAATCATGATGCTGTAGGAGGGCTATTAGCGCAGTAAAGTAAACTCCCATTCATCAAATAATGGTACTTTAAATGTTCCCACGGTTTCAGCAAGGTATTTTGCAACCACTGGAATGCCGATTCACCCACAGCAGACTCACAATAACAATGTCATTGTCTGCCAGCTGAAAATGAAATGCTCAATATGCAGACAGATACGACACTTGCAGAAACTGGAATAAGCATATTGGTTTAAGCAGGGCTTTGTGAGAGTGCAGGGTGGTGCCTACAGCAAGTACACTGGAGCTTGCAAACCTGCCTGCCTACTTCTTTGAAGGATTGTGTGTTTCCCCTGGACTTGTGGAATCCTGTGTTACTGTTGATTACAAAACCTTCCATACTTTACCATTTAGCTGGGGTTCTCATATGACCCCATGCAGACTGGGACAGTTTGGGACAGTTCAGGCTTTTCAACTCACATTGCAATGCATTCTGGTACGTTTTACCTGTTTCACAGCAGGACTACACTTACCAGAATGCATTGCAGTGTTAGTTAAAGAGTCTTAACTGTCCCAACTGATCTAGTGTACATGGAGTCATGTGGTGACCTTACACGGGATCAGCAGTTGAAATATTACCACATTACATGACTTCCCACACAGGCCTGCAAGCAACATGACAGCCACATATGGAACTACAACACCCGGCATGCACTGCGGTACTAACAACAACAACAACAACAACAACAACAACAACAACAACAACAAAAAACACTGGTGACTTCAATGTATTCATTTTTCCAGTGCCATTCTAGTTTAGTTTTCCTAAGGAATATGTATGTCTATATTTATATCTAGTGCTTTTTAAAAAGATCTATACAATTTTAAAACATCAGCCACACGGGTAATGTTGAATGAAGGAACTGCAGATGTCGCGTATCCTGTTTCCCACTAGGACCTTTTCTCTGTTGTGCCTCTCCGGCGGAACCTTAGTCATGTGGTAAGTGTTTCCCCGCCGGATCAACTCACTCTGTGTATCTCCAAAATGGCTGATCAGGAGGTGGCTGTGAGGGAGTTTGTTGCCGTGACAGATGTAGACGAGGAGCGGGCCCGGTTCTTCCTGGAGTCTGCCGGCTGGGATCTGCAGGTAACGCCGAGAGTTAAAACCACGACAGAGGCGATCGCATTGTCAGAAAGGACGTGGCGTTAGACCAAAGCGTCGCAGCCGGGGTTCAAAGCATCTGAAGGAAGAGGCGAAGCTGAGCGTGACTGATCGTGAATAATGCAAGTCATTGCTTTAGTTTCTGTTTATTAAATACAACGGGGTCGAAATGAGTTTTAACCTTTTTAACCTAGTTTTTTAGAAGAATGTAGATTTCAGGCGCGAAGTAAACAGCCTCCTGCCTTTGTTGTGTTTTGTGAATAGGTACCGGTATTTAACTCTTAGTGTTATAATTAAGCTTAGTCATCAAAATATCAGATAAGAAACCTCAATGCAGCCCACACCTGCTGCTGGTTTCTATTTTACTTGCAACGGAAATGGTTCATTTCCAGAGATGACTGCAAAACAACACCTCTTCGCTTTCACGGACAGTCAACACTAGTGTCACATTTATTACAATGTTGTTCTCGCTAAAACCCCTGAACCATACTTTGAACATCGTTAAACTACCATAAACAAAGTTCACACACAGTCGTCTAATTTGTATGACATTACCAAAGTACCACAATAATTTAAGTATAACGGTCATTAAGTTCACATTGAAATGTACAGCTTGGCATGTGATGTGAATAAGTAAAAAGCCCATTGCTGTAAATGGACGATGCTTTGTTCTGCTGTACATTTTATCAGAATTAACAATAAACACTAACATTTGAATAAGGGGGGTGTATGTAATAATACTCCAAGCTGCTTGATTATTAATATTTTGGCCTGCCTTAATGCAGATCACATATGCACCCAGATTTAACTATGCTAATATAGCCTTCAATCTGAAGGTTTGCCTGCATTTATTTATAATAATACAAATAAATAATAAATTCTGAAAAATAGCAATATTGTGAATACTTTGATTTATTGTCAGTAATTTATATGACTGCACAGTAATTTGCTCTCCCTTGGGCTGTCTATTTCAGCTTGCACTGGCCAGCTTTTTTGAAGATGGTGCTGATGATGATATTGTAACTCTTCCACCTCCAGAACCCAGCGCTGTACCCAGGCCAACTGCTCCTAGGTAATGGCAACTGTCACCTTGGAATTCCAGCATGGGTATTTCTAACTGAAGAAATATCCAATGTGTTGAGCTTATTCAAATGAAAACATGCATAAACTTAAAAGGCAAATAGTGGGAGTTCAGTGTTGATAAACTGCAAGATTATTGAGAGGGGAGGGGGAGATGATTTATTTTTTTAACAACAACTTCCTTCTTTATTTCAGCGAACACAGAGTGACTTCCTTCAGAGAGCTAATGCAGGAGGAAGAGGAGGAAAGCGATGAAGAGGAGGGCCAGCGGTCAGTGCTATTGCATACCCTATTGAATTCAAATCAAATCAAAGTTCCTGGTTTTGCATTTCACACAGCCGGGCTCTAATGCTACATTGTCTGTAGAGAGGAGCTGTTTTTACCCAACCTAGTCATTAGTGTTGCGAGCAATCTGCTGAACTGGTCGTTAAGGCACAGTTCGTATGCACAGTAAAATGCATTGACTATTGTTCTGTAATTGTGTTGGAGAGGATTCATTTGTAATGAGTAGTTCTGGAAAGAATTAGCTGATGGCTGCATCCATTTAGTAAGGTTAACCCATTGTGGACAAAGGTCAGTGTTGCATTTGTTGTATCGGCAAGAGATATTGAAATACACATTGCCTTTTTTTAATGAACTGAGGAGGTAAATGACTTATCTTGCCATGATAAAAAAAAAAAGTTATTTGTGCGTGTGTGTGGTATGATTCTGTTACTTTAGTCAACTGGATTTCTATTTAAAACAATAGTCATTTTCACATTCTAGCATGATGTGGCTGCGGAGCTGCTGAAACGCTGTGTTCATAACTATGCCTTCTCTTTCAGTAGACAGCATGCAAATGCCTATTCTGTTGCATTTATTTTTCACGCACAGGTTTTATGCTGGAGGGTCAGAAAGAAGTGGGCAGCAAATTGTTGGCCCCCCGAAAAAGAAGAGCTCGAATGAGGTGGTGGAGGACTTGTTTAAAGGAGCGAAGGAGCATGGGGCTGTCCCTGTGGACAGAGCATCGAAAGGTCCTGGAGAATCCAGCAAAGGACGAGTAGGGACACGTTTTATGTGTTTATCATTTGAAATGTTCCTGTGCTGGACTGATAAGTTCCTGGAAGCAGCAGGCTTTCATTGACTGTATCTGTGATGTACTGAGACAGACGCATACACAATCACTGGTACTAGTGATGCATCCACCATCAATTGGGTTTGGATTAAATAAAAGGGAATAATAGAACTAGTTCATCTGGAAACAAAATAAATAGCAGTTTTTGAAATGTCAAAAAAATTATGGAAGTCCAAAAACTACTGAGTTCAGTCATGTTTTGTTAACGTACTACTGTATTCTGGTTAGTCCAAAAAAACTGAAAAAAACAGCATTTTTTAAATGCACCACAATGAAGGGAGCGTTCTCAGCTCATTACACTGCTGTCAATCAGTTGTAATTCACGGATCGCCGTGAGTTTTTTTGGGGGGTTGGGTTTAGTGGCTACTTACTTATATCACTTAAAAATGGCTTTTTCTCTGAAGAGACATCTTGTTGCATGCTCTACAGTTTCTCATTTGTCTTTGCATTCTCAGAATATACAGTGCATGGGATTTTTTTCTTTGTGTTTTGCAGGCTTTTGGTGGAGGTGGCTATCGACTTGGTGCAACTCCAGAGGAGCAGTCTGCCTATGTGACTGCGCAGAAGCGACCCACAGAGCCAGCACAAGATGTGAGTAATTCTGAAATGGGTTGTTTGCATATATACTGTAACTCCAAGCTGAAAATAAGTTAAGTAAAACTCCTGTGTATCATCCTGAACAATTTCCAAATACATTATTTTTCACAATTATATTAATTCAAATATTTGTCAAGTTTTCACAAGAATATTCTGATCATCTTAAATGGAATTGAAATGCATTATCATGTTGAGCTGTCAACACTTCATTCGGACAGGTTCACGTGGTTCTGAAACTGTGGAAGAGTGGATTTAGTTTAGATGATGGAGACTTGAGGAATTACTCTGACCCGGGGAACGCTCAGTTTCTGGAATCCATCAGGAGAGGGTAAGGGAATGATTAGTCATAGGCGATGAACTCCAAAGGTGAGATGCTTGATTTACCAAGGAACATTGGTCCATATTAGATTTCAATTTAAGGATTTTAAAAGTAGGCACACCATTTGATCTTGAGGCACAGGAGAATTTCCAGTGCACACCACCTTAACAAATCAGAATGGGATCTATTACATTTTGAAATTTGGTTTTCCCAGTGAGATTCCCATGGAGCTGCGGAGGTTGTCGCGCAGCGGGCAGGTGAACCTGGACATGGAGGACCACAGGGATGAAGATTTCTCAAAACCTAAAACTTCTTTTAGGGCTTTCACTGGAGAGGGGCAGAAGCTTGGAAGGTAGGCAGAGTTACCACCTGAGGAGTTATATTCCCCAAGCATGATATTGATATTGTATTTAATATTGATGGCAACTGAAAGGAAACACCTTGTCCCCATTGACAACCTGGGCCATATTCACGAAGCATTTAACACCATTGCTGCATACTGCAAAAAACGATTAATCCGTAGCACAGTGCTAAATGCTTTAATATGGCCCCAGTGGTGAGTTAACCTGGCACTCAAGGTCAAGATAAATGCAACTTTTAGACCTGTGCATAACAAATAACATGTAGATATCATCACTTGGCCACTAGATGGTACTGCGCAAATGAATTGAAGATAACAGTTTTTTTTAAAAAACAACACACCCTTATTTGGTAAGCTGTAGTGTTGTTCCTGTTTTGTACCGCTGTGTTCTGTGTACCTCATGTTTTAAAGCTTGTGTTTTGTGTGTCCAGTGTCGCTCCCCAGCTCGTGGGCGCAGGCTCGAAATCCCAACAAGAAACTGATGAAGCCCAGGCTAGCTCTTCAATGGCAGTGAATGAATCCGAGGCCACCACCAACATCCAGATCAGGCTCGCCGACGGGGGGCGCCTGGTCCAGAGGTTCAACCACACTCACAGGTCTGCAGATAGAGAGAGGCAAAATGCCCCACTAAGAACAGGAAAGAACCAAACGTTTATTGTTTGATCCTGACATCTTTAGGACTTTTTGTTTGTTTCAGTGAGTCGGTTAAAGGTAGCATCCAGAAATACAGTTACTTTGCACTCTTGATTAGACTGCATCTGTTGTATATTTGACCCAGATATTTGAAAAATGCTTCACATTGCTTGATAAATCCTCATCTTGAGTATTTGTAATTCCATGCTCCCTGGCAAAGTGTACAGATTCCCAGATCAGGGAATGTTCGAAGTGGACTGACTGACGGCAGCCCAGGTGTTGTCCTCATTCCTACTTTCTTGTCTAACGGCTTTCCTGGATTCTGTCTTTCTCTGACTGACAGGCATTTTTCCAAGTTAATTTCACTCTCACAGATCTACCTTGTTTTCTAACTTTACTAAGTTCTGTGTTTCCCCACCCCCTGCCTGTGTGACCAAACTTCAACAGTGGACCTGTTCACACTTCTAAAATGCTAATGCCTAATACATCTAGAACTAGTACTAGCTCATTCCTCTTAAGAGTATTTCACTCTGTGGTTATGATAGTGTGATAAAGTCAGTTTTAGCAGCAAAGACCTTGACAAATGTCAAATGTGTTCCTGTTAGAAGTATTTGTAAGTGTGTTTGTGGTTTTTTTTTTATGTGAAGGTTTTTTCTCAGATGTGAATTTGCTTTACAAGGGAGGAAGTGATAGATAATTGTCCCTCTTTTCTGTGTATTTTGCAGGGTGTCGGATGTCCGCCAGTTCATCCTTAGTGCTCGTCCTTCCATGGCTGCAGCTGAATTTGTTCTAATGACCACGTTTCCTAACAAAGAGTTAGCGGATGAGAGCCAGAGCTTGAAAGATGCCAACCTTCTCAACGCTGTGATTGTACAACGGTTGAAGTGATAGGACTCGGCCTGTGTAAATATTACCAAAGGGGACTCGTACTGGACTTTGTGTAGAATAGTTCACCGGTTGGGAGTGAACTGTGGGACATAACAATAAAAAGAATAATAAGTAATAAAAGCTTTTTAAAGAAACTTTCATTACCGTTGAGGGTTCTTCAATAGCGTTAGGTTTCTTCTTGTTTATTTGGAGTACAGGTCTTCTATGGGATGCTCATAACTTGACACAGCTGATCTTTCACGTGTAATTCATTTGTATTGAGTGGACTCTGTAAACCGGAAGCTTTCCATCCAGAGTGTGTGGCAGCGGGCTTTTCAAAATGAGGCAGAGCAGTTGTACAAAATGGAAACACTCAAAGGCTGTGATACTGCTCTGAGCTTGCTGATTACATTCTGCTGCTTTTCTTTTCCACTTCATGTGTGTTGAGTACTTTGTTATATGTTGACTTATGAAAACTTGTGATTAAAATGTAACGTTATGTCTTACCATTAATTTTTTTATTTTAGTAGTGGGACAATGAATATTATTCATTTTCTTCTCGAACTACTGATTGGAGACGTTGTGTTCTTTACCCCCCCCGCGCCCCCCCCCCCCCCCCCCCCAGAGTGGGTTTCTGCCGTGGATTAAATGGTGTAGAGCAGTGGTTCCCAACCTGTGGTGCGTGAGTAAACTCCAGATGCTCCTCAAACAACTCCCACAGTCCGGTTACGCAGTTCATGGAAAACCCATTTCTCATCATGACATGACTTTTTATTACTGATAAGAAACTTTGACTGTGAGCACTTTTCCTAATTAGTTACATTAAATCATAGTTTTCCAAAATTTCACAAGACTGCTCATACCAGTAACTACAGATAGGAAAAAAGAGCCAACATCTTAAGGTCTGGCCAGTTCAAAGGATGCATTCCAGTAAGAAAGGCACACAGACACGTTTTTAACATTACAGCAGTCCTGCTTAGTTTTTCTAGGTTCAGCTCTTGATATCCTGCTTTCAATTTACTACAATAGTATTCTGCTGGCTGTAACATCCTTTAAAACACAGTACAGAATTCTTACAATCTTCAATATGATCACAGCTTGACAGTCCAGTTTTAATCACATTTTCCAGGTATCCACTTGCTCCCAGTAGGAGTGAAAGTGGTGGTCAGGCTCTGCTCTTAGTGGGTCTGTAAAAGCCATTACAGGCTGCTTTATCCATTTCTGCACATCCCATGTATGGGTGACAGTTTATAGGGCCTGGTATCTGCAAAAAACTTTAACCTTGAGAGCCAGGCTCCCATCTTGGCAGTTTCATCTCCATCGTCAGTTCTGAAAACCCGCAGAAAAGAAGCTGGTTCTTGTGACAGATCACTGCTGTGGTTTCATGGTTTTCATTTTGTGATAATGTAGCCTAAGCTGAATGCAATCTTCCTTGATCTCCAAGGTAGAAGATTTCTTTAAAAGTTGTGTTCGCATAGCTGTGGGTGAAGTACCTAAATATATACAGACACAATGTTACATTTTACCATATTTAAGTTGAACTGAAGTTATAGTATGAATAGTTTTATATAGTTAATCAACTTGCTAACCCATGTGCTGTAACCCTTAACACCCTTTCAGTCTCCTGTTCTTATAGATCCTGGGATCCTGAGTGCTTGTTCAAACGGGTTCTTCTTAAAATACAGGTGAGGGTGACTGAAGTAGCAAGAGGAAGGTGACAATCTGGATAACCAGAGCCAACCTGTCGCTAAATGTTTCGTGCACCTCATTGCAACAATAAGAGAGTCAGAAGAGAGTTACAATACATGAAACAAAATCACAGAGCGGTGTAATAAGGGTGTTGCAGCAGATATTTGCATGCAGTTGTGTAACTTCACAGAACAGGGTTCTGCTTTCCAGTGGACAGCTCAAGCAACTGAAACCATGTCCAGTTTAACGAACTGCGTTTAATAAGGGACACTTTCACTGCTCCATACAATTAAGGGATCTTTATAAGTACTTCCGTCCCTCTGGTCATTTTAATCCAAAACAGGAGATGGTAATATCAGGCAAAAATACGACAAAGCAGTCTATTGAGAGGCAAGGGCAAGCGTTACAGAGTACACAAAGACGAAAACAGCTCCATATCCAAGGAGAGTCAGTGATGCTACTTAATCACGGGAGTTACTTAGTGAACAAGAAAAGTAATCGATAAACTGAAAAGTCACTCTGTTAGCAATTTGCTACAACGGTCTGGAACGTTTAGTACATATACAGAAGCTAACAACCAAAAAATACGTTCTTAAATAAAATATACCGGCTGCAAAAAAAAAAAAAAAAGTTCTATTCGTGTGTTTTAACCCACACCTCAAAGTTTAAGCAGTGTCGTATGACATCTGTATTGTCATGTCCTGTGTCAAAACACCCCACACGTTTTGCAATGAATCTACTGAAGAAGCTAAGTGTATACGAAAGCCGTCTTGGGCGGAATGTAACACTGATTATTAGCATCCTACTCTAGCTCTACTGTAACTGCTTGTGCTGGGTTACTGCAGGGAAGTGTTCCTCGCTATTCGTGTTAGTGCTAGGAGGAGAATAAATGAGATGAAAGATAAGGAGAATCCTGGACCAGTTATCGGCGCAGAAAACTGTGAACGGAACCACGGGGATCCAGATAGAGTAAGTTTTAGTTTTGAATTTTTGTTTTGTTATTCTGTAAGTTTAAGCGTAGTCAAACTACAAAGTACAGCAGTATATTTTTTGTAATGGAGGGAAACACATAATAGCTCTGTGCAACAGCAAAGTTAAATGACACAGACACACACACACACACACATAACAGAAAAACGTTTTTTATATACTATACCGCAGTCATGTTGTGGCAGTACTCTCGTTATTTCCATATGGGCAGGAAACTAATTTACTGTATGATATTTTACACATTTAAAACCTGCAAAAAAATGCGCCTCCTTCTATAATCGTATAATCAAAGCATTTCATGTGCTATAGTAACGCGCGTAATTGTGGAATATGAGAAAAGGAGTCACACACATAGCACACTGTTTTGTTACCGGTACATCTGTTCGCAGTTGGAAGTTTTTTTCCCCCATAATGGAGCTCCTCAAATCCCTGGATTCTTTATTATACACAAGTCATCTGCTGCAGACGACAACATTCCCAATACATTGTAAGGGAGACGTTTTATACTGCAGCCTGCAACAAATAACAGCAATTTGCGTGCTGGTAGAGTGGTGGCAGTTATTACCACTATTGTAAAATAATGAGTACGTTGCCTTTGCAGAAAGGATAATACCTGAGCTGCTTCTACATCTGTAGGGAAAGGGGAGAGCAATCCCACCTTCCTCTCAATATTTGAGGCTTGATATGTTTTTTTTTATTTTTTTTATTTGTGTATATGTTTTTTTTATTATTTTTTTGGCATCTTTAACTGGTTTCATTGTTGCTCATTAAAATTATATACAAGAGGTACATGTATTATTCACATATACAGCATTTTATTAGACATGTCTATACAAAACACAACCACAAGGATTGTGAATAAAAGGCATGTCTTGAATGGTTAATTATTTGAATGGTCTGTAAAAACACCACCCTAAAAGCAATACACTTTATATACAAGAAGCAAACAGCCCATCTTTAAACGGGCCACTGTGTCTCAGCCAGTACTGTAAAGTCAGGACCCCTGATGAATGTTTTGCGTGGTCATTTTCCTAAACACAGGGGTTACAGGATGCTGATTGAACTTTAGCACGTCTCCTTGCAGGTCTCCCCTTCACAGAAAGGGGCCGACAGGCTGCCTCTGTCCAGGAAACTCTGCTATGCGATCGGGGGAGCTCCGTACCAGATGACTGCCAGCACACTGGCCTTCTTCCTGCAGATCTTTCTGCTGGATGTGGTCCAGGTAAGTGTTGCACACTTCTGCCTGTGACCTTAAACATAGGCAAAGAGTGATTGTCAAGACTTGGAGAAAATGTACATGGTGTTTTGTTTTGTTTTTAAAAAAAAAAAAAACACTTGTCAAGTGTAAATTGCAGTAAATGTCTGGTGATTGATTAGAACCGGCACTTAACAAAATGCCTACAACATTTACCATTATTCCTGATTTATTCCTAGAGATTAGATTGAACACATTTAGCACCCTGTATCTCAGGAACTACTTAAGAGACAGGCTTCAGATTCACAGTGTTATCTACACCGACACACGAACACACACACACACACACACACACACACACACACCCACCCACCAGGTAAGCTGCTTCCATGTGCTGCTATCAGTAATGTGCCTCTGTTTGCTTTAGATGGAGGCTTTCTATGTGTCCATGATTCTGTTCATGGGCCGGGCCTGGGATGCTGTCACAGACCCTGTTGTGGGATACCTGGTGAGCAGAAGTGGGATGACTCGATATGGCAAGCTGATCCCGTGGTGAGTTGGGTAATATAAAAATGCAACAGTTTAGCACCAGCATTGATTCTATTAAGCATGCACCTGTTCTCGCAACCCCAGGGGGCGTTGCACACGCTATACTGAGTATCTCCTTTATTCTTCGGCCATTTGGGACGTAGCTGTACTGCAAGTGCATGGCTACAATGCCAGCGATCTCAAAGCCTAATTCTTTTATTAGTTGCTGTGGTGTTAAAGAGGGTTGGTGGTGAGCTTCCCTGATTTATACTGAATACAATGAAACTGGATGTCCATGTAACTTTCTTGGGCTTCTGATTATGAACCCAGCAGCAGTCTAGCACAGTTTCATAAATATTACACTGTTTGATTCATCGAAAGGACTGAGCATTAAATCTTTAAATGCCTCTCAAAGAGGAGAGGGTCCGGTATTGTGCTGCAGTAAAGTGACATTAAAACAAGAAGCAGAACAGGGAAGGAAATGGCTACATTTCCTTTCACAGATGCAGTGAGACACCACAACTAATGAATACTTTCCTGTTCCATCAATTGAAAGAGAAAATTGTACTGTAACGATGTTCTGTATATATTTGAGTCAGAACATTGCTAATATTTGCTGCACCCCAAACGGCAAAGCATCAAAAAAAAAAAAATATATATATATATATATATCAAGGTCATGACATTAAGTGTATAAGATCTGGAATATGAAACCCTGCTGATAATAGTATATTGTCTCATTGGCTACTATATATATATTCTGTGATGCTTCTATTATACTGTGTAAAGGACTGTTGTAAGAGACAGCATTTCACACAGGTTGAGCTGCTCAGCATTGCTTTACAGTCTTCTTCCCGAGCTACACAAGATGACATCTCTTCTGCCAGTAAGAGACACCCTACACACAGCTGTGTTACTGTACGCCAGTCTTGTGCTCTCTCAGTGGTAAACGAGTCCTGTGCTGTGTTGCAGGATGGTGCTGTCCATGCCCTTTGCAGTCCTGACGTACTTCTCGCTGTGGTTCACCCCTGCTGACACCATGTCCCCTGCCTTCAGCTTCTGGTGGTACTTCAGCACCTACTGCCTCTTCCAGACCTTCATGAGTGTAAGACCCTCAAACTGCACTCAGCGCTTTGTTTTGCTACCAGACACAGAGGTGGAAATACGACTGCCAGTCTCTTGGATTATGAGCTGCTGCTTTTTGTCTGTTTAGTGTTGCACACCCAGGCTTGCGACCTGTAAGGTGCGTGATTGACAGCTCATTGTCAAACCTTAGAGTGGCTCAAACTTCTGTACAGCAGGAGTCTTAATTCCACCCCACGTGAAATCATCTAACATTACCCCAGTTGTTTTTATCCTTCATCTCCCAGCCATTTTTTGAGAACAACAATACAATGTAATCTCTCTGCCAAGCCTATGGTGTTTTGGCACCAAAGTTTTATATAGACAGGCTGCATTAGTTGTTCTTTTCAAACAAAGCATTTCATCCTGTGCGCCAGCAGAGGGTTTGAAGGAGCTGTGTATATTTTTTCATCTTTTTTTTAAAAAAAGAAAACTTAAGCATTTGGAAGTTTGTTTTTCATTTTGCAAAAAAAACAAAAAACAGAATGACAAACTTAGCTTGGTGGTAAATGCTTTGTAAATTTGGCATGAATGGCAAAATGAGAGTATATATGAGAATGATGAGAATATATGTATTTTTGTTCCAGATTGTTCTAAGAGGTTTTGTAGGGGCTAATACAGGATTAGTTATGCTCTTTTGATTCACTAAAAAAAAAAAAAAAAGGAATTTCGAAAAAGACAATTCACAAAGTTTTGAATCAGGCTTTTCATAAACAAAGTACATGTTTTTATTTTGGTTTGGAGCACTTTGGAGCAGATGTGACAGCTGTGGAGGGATTGGGCAGGAATTTCCTTTCTGGCAGAGGGAACAAGGGGTTCACTGCCACAAACATCTTGCTGTGTGAGTCGAAGGGCAGGCCCACAAATAACAAACCCAGAGTCGGTAGATTGCAATTCAGCGCTGTTGCACATGTTGATTTAAGAACCGGAACAAACTAAACCAAAGGTTTAAATAAACAAATAACACAATCAAAACCAGCACCCAATCTACGACTGTCAGTGCCTCGACAGGGCGCACACGCTGCTGCTCCAGTCTTCTCTACCTCTGCACTGCCCCATTAGCATGTCCCTGTTCTTTCTGTGTCTTCTCCAGGTGGCTAATTGACTGATTGATCAGCCAGTCAGGAGCTGCAAGCCTAGCATTCTTGGGCTGATCAATCATGTGTCCTAGTGGGTGGTCATCCTTTCTCCAGGCTGCGCCTCCACTCCTAAAACACAAACACACATACTGTATTCTAATGTGCAGGGTGTTGGTTATGCGCTGATCTGTCAGTTCTTCTGTTTTCACAAACCTTTTATTAGAGATTTGATTTGCTTATAATCTGACAAACTCTTGATTTTATACAAATAGTTTTAACCTTCCGGGTGCTGTGTGATTAATTACCCAATCAGGAGGACCCTCTGCATGCACCTGTACTGGTTTCATTAAAGGGAGTCAGCTTATCACTTATCACTTTAAATACTGACACACTGTGCGCTGGTAGCAGTCGTTCCATTTCCCTTTTTAAATTGACAGTGTGGAATGAGGCTGCTGTTTGGAAATGATGGTGACACTGTTGACCGCAGGAAATGGCTGAGAGACACTGACACTGTGGGCGTAGCTCAGGGACCAATGCGTTCACAGTAGAGCAAAAAACAGACCAAAGCCGCCCTCTGAAGCAGGCCGCTTTGAGGACAGCTGCGTTAACTCTACAAAAAAAAAAAGACATCCTAAGATCTAAGCTGCCTCAAAGCCAGCTTAAAAGTGCTTCATGTAAACGGGATATACAAGACAAGTGACTAGGCTGGTGGCTTTCTCTAATGAAACATCACTAAGCATACTGAGTAGCAGTGCAGCATAGCAAAGGCATGGTGAAAACATGTTAAAGTACAGTCGTGGATTGCAAAGCTCAGGTGTGTATCATAAAACATGTCCAGAAGCACATTGATGAAGCACAGTACTTGTGCAGTATAAGCATGGGAAACAAGTGCCGAAATTACCATGCAGTTAAATTAGTTTTCTTCTCTGAAAATGACCCTGAAAGTCCAGTCTACACCAAAGCAGTTGGAAGGTCATTTAACTTGTTTGTGTTGCAGAGAGAAATAGAGAAAAAGAACCTGGTTGCAGCAGCACACAGCCCTGGAATTAAAGCAATTTAGAATAAAGTGGAAGCTGGGCAAGTCTGTACAGAAGATGTGTTGATTTGTTGTGTGATCCTGTGTCTGCAGTGCTACCACGTGCCTTTTTCAGCTCTGAACATGTTCCTGGGAGGAGATCAGAGAGACAGAGACTCAGCCACAGCATACAGTGAGTGAAGTGATTCACAGCCAGGAGTAATATATATATATATATATATATATATATATATATATATATATATATATATATATATATATATATATATATATTTTTTTTTTTAAAACTACTGGAAAGCGATACTATGTGTTAGGTTGTGTTCAAATATTATTAATAATAATGACACACAGGCATAGATTGGATTGCAGACCCAGTCTGATATCGGAACAAGACGTGATCTGATTGCATAGCATGTTTATGGTGCAGATGCAAACACAGCTGTCAATCTATAGTGTTTCAGGGAGCGCAAACCACACCCAGCTCAGTCTCATTGTCTAGTGTGGCCAGCGACACCCAGCTCCCCTGCGTGCTGCGTAGTAGTCGTGAACATGCCGTGCATTTTGATGTATCTGCGCTGGACTGTGCCATCTCGCTGCATGCTGTCCTAATGAAAGCTGCTCTTCCTCAATGCAGGGATGGGGATGGAGGTGTTTGGGACCCTGGCAGGAGCCACGATCCAGGGCCAGATTGTGGGAGTGTACCACGCCAAGACGGTACAGAGCTGCAGCATGCTGAACAACACAGAGCTCAACATCACCTCGCCACTCACTGACACCCTCGCCAACACGGTCAGCTTCCCTCTGATCAGCCCCACATGTGTGCACACTGTGCATTGACTGCACTATCTGCAGAGGCACAACAAGCAATTAGGAAGTGTTCTCATAATTGTGTTGGCATGTAGAATTGTGAGCAGGTTGCTGCCATTCGTGTCACTGTGTTTGTGCTTTCAGCAGCTACATTGCCAGCAAAGATAATTAGCACACTGGTTCTGTCTTCTTTAAGGTGAACGTGAATCAAGGCCATTTATCTAGAAGTGGAAGTGATGGGTACTGGTTTCAAGCTGGGACAGGAAACTTGAGAGCACATTCGTTGAATGTAGAATTAGAAAACAGCCCATAAGACAAAGCAGACTAATGCTTTCTCCTTCCACATGCTGTGGTTTTCATAAGGACGTTGGTAATGAGTAAACTTGTTCCTATTCATTCATATTCCACTTTGCCTTTTTAAATGTATTTTAACATGCTTTCAATTCCATCATTAGTTTTTTTTTTTTTTTTAGCTGCACAGGTGACATTTTCATCAGTGCCGTCCAGATGTTGCACTGTACATCATAACAACGTTGCCAGCTGCTGTTTGACAAACTGTTAACCCTTGAATACTGTTTTCCAGAGAAGGGCCTATGCGATTGCGGCCGCAGTCCTGTGTGGGCTTCATATTATCTGCTGTATAGTCATGTTCCTGGGAGTAAAAGAGCACCCAGGTAAGACAGATGGGGCGCCCACAGTTCAACTGTTAAACAGTTATAGCAGCACGCAGGGTCGTGTAACGCTATATTGTTCATAACCCTGCTACTTACTCTAATAAACTCTCAAAATTAAAAAAAATGACTAATATTATGGGCTGAGTCAGAGAACAGGCTTGTTTTTATGTTTACCAGTTAATAGGAGAACTATGACAGGATGTCTTATCTGTGTAGGAAGCTGGTATGTCCTGACTCCCCAGCACACTGATTAATTGATCTGTTCAAGACTAGATTAAAAACAGCTCGGGTTTAATCTGGTTTTCAGTTTGCTCCCTAGCGGTGTAGCACCTCTTGGAAATGGAGGCTATGTACAAGACCTTGGTGCTGTTAAAGTTGATGGCACTGCCATGTCTATACCCATTGGAGTGCCATAGGGTTCATTTAATCCAGGGCCACAAAATAAGCTCTAAACTCTGTTTAAAATGTTGATGATATTCTCTGTGCCTCCCCTCAGCTCCGCTCAGCCCATTGGGCAGAACAAAGATGCCGTTCTTCTCTGGTCTGAAGTGCATAGTAAAGCACACTCCGTATGTCAGACTTGTTTTCGGGTTCCTGTTCTCATCACTGGCTTTTCAGGTCAGTACGCTAGTATTCCTCATACACTTACCTTAATGAATAAGGTTTGCTTTTTTTTTCCCCTGCTGCCGTGAAGGTATAATTTGATGATGTAAGTAAGTAAGCAAGATTGGTATTAATACACTCATTAGATTTTATTTCTCACAATGGTAATCCAGTTATCATTTTAGGACACAGTAAAACAAAACAAGATAAATGACCTGCAATGTGTTTATTGCACACCAGGACCAGTAATGTAAGTTTATTGTAACACATTAAGTGTACTGGAGATAGGCACTGCTAGAATGCACGCTCATTCAATCCGTATATCACTGTTCTGTTTCCACTAAAGAGTTGTGCTGTGTTACTGTTTTCAGCTGTCCCAGGGAAACCTTGCCTTGTTCTGCACTCATGTGGCTGGATTTGGGGCTTACCTTCAGCACCTTGTCCTTACATTCCTGGTAGGGTCCATCTAGTGAAACTCATACTATCAAATCTCTCCTTCTGAACTTCACCCCGCCCCCGATACACCCCCTATAGCAAACCTGCGACACCTCCTTCCTTCCCTGAACTCCTCCTGCTGTTCAGTCCCGGAGTGTTCTCAATCAGAGACTGCCAAGTGGACCAAACTGTGCAGGTACTGTGGGCTGATGTCAGTTTGGGGTTAGGCGGAGACCAGCAAAGTTACTTTGCTTGCGATCTGAACCTATTAGAAATGGCATGAGAGGCTTGATACACAGACTCGAAGGAAGGTGTAGGCAAATCATCTGCTTGATTTGAATGTGTGAAATATGAAAAGAGAGACACATGCCTCACTTAGAAACTGCTCTTATACTTGGAGAAATCCCTCCCTGTGATATCTCTGAAGAAGTACATATCCTTACCAAAAATGACCCCAACAACTTGTCAAGTTTGAAGACGTGTTAACCAGTGTTTGAAAAGGATTGTTGCTGAATAGTTGCACGCATCTCGGAGCTTCTGTATGTCCACTGGATGCATTGCAGACTGCGAGGATTTTCAATTCGTGCTTGCATTCTCTTTTATTACATTCTCCTAATGAAATAAACAGCTATTTATATCTCTGTAGGTTGCGGCCACTCTGTCGATCCCCATGTGGCAGTTTCTACTTGTTAAATTTGGAAAGAAGACCATGCTTTTTGTGGGCTTGTCAGTAAGTTTTTCAGAACTGTCTAGATGCCATTCATTTGTTTCACTGCTGTTAGTTGACCTTTGTCTGTGGACCATCATGTTCACATTGTATTTGGTTATTCAACTAGTCACATTTTCAAAACCATGCGTGGGTTTAATTTCAATGTTCATCATCAGTAAACTAACTTATTTCCTTAGTTATATTTGGGGAAAATAGCAGAAGGAACTAATATGTTTGTAATGTGGAGTCTTTTTAAACAGTGATGCAGCGAAATAGAAGGTACTACCGATTAGCGTCTTCTGTGAAATAACAATAAGTGATGATGCAGTGCTTTTTACTGTAAAATTCAATGTAAAACTTTTCAAACATACATAACATACCATACCTGCTCTGCTGTCATACGCTTATGATAAAGGGTTCAAAAAGGGTTACAAAAATAAAACGTTGACAGCCACCCAAGAATAGTATCCTTACCATTGAAATGCACTGTTGATAAATAGAATGGGAAGTGAGCATGCTGTGTGCACTGTACCAAGGTCCTGATGGGTGCAACTCTGTCTTTATAGCTTTCTGGAACAGGTTTTAGCCGAGTAGAATGTGTGATCAGCCATTCTCGCTGTTGAAAGCTGTTAATTCGATATACAGTATTACTAATAAAGAGTAATTCCTTTCTGATTTATTGTTATTTTACTATTTTTAAACCTTTTTTTATGATGTTTGCAATAATATTTGATGTTTATATAATTATCAAAAAAAAAGAATAGATTAATAACAATAAGAACCACTCTGAATTCTTCCTTTTCCTCTTAGTGCTTTATTCCAGCTCTGATCTCCTTAGCCTCATTCAGCCTCAGCTTGGCACTGTTCTTCACCATGTCTGTGTTTGCTGGGAGCAGCTTGGCAGTTCTCTTTCTACTACCATGGTGAGTTAGTTCGCTTGCCATACATGCAATGTGCCGCTTCACTGGACAGCTGTATAAACAAAAGCCTGTGAGTGAGGGGATATCTGCCGAGGGCTTGAGCAGAGACTACAAGGGTGGATAGAGCCAGTGTGCTGTGCTGCTCAGACTGTCTTTGTGCTGGTCCTTGTCTGCAGGTCCATGCTGCCTGACGTGGTGGATGATTTCAAAGTGAAGAACCCTTCCTGCACCGACCTGGAGCCCATGTTCTACTCCTTCTACGTCTTCTTCAATAAATTTGGTGGCGGGTTGTCACTTGGAATTTCAGCCCTGAGTTTATAGTGAGTTACACCTTCCTGCCTATTCCCTCCCCGCCCTGAAGATTAACTTACTGTGAAAAGCATCCACAGACATCACACTCAGGTGCCTTCAAAAAGGTATTCTATTGACCATCTTGCGATCTACTCTGAAGAATTGGATCACCAAAAACCACCTGTAGACCCCACACCCAGTTTTCTGCAGACCAGATTTGCAGGGGGGCTAGGTTAAATTACAAATGCCACATTTATTTTAAGACTGCAAAGCAGTTTCAGTCATTACAGGCTGCAACTATTGTTGCTTTGCCAAGCCTGAAAATATGCATTGGAAGCCTATAGGACCACTCAGAAACCCTGTAGTATACTGTGTGCACACTGTGGTAGAATATAGCAAACTATAGTATTTTTTTCTGGGTTATCAGCACTGACTTGGATGGAACCCTTGGGTCTCTTTAAATGATATAAAACAGTGGCAGATCTTAGTACTGCTGGTCTCAAGCTCAGTAAGTCAGCCTGGCTTGGGGTAAACGCACCAGCAGATCTGCGTCTGAGTGCTCTGTGCTGTGCCTCAGTTTCGCAGGTTACAAGCCAGGCGCCTGCTCACACAAGTCGGCAGTGATCACCACTCTGAGGGTCCTGTTCGCTCCGGCCCCTGTGGTGCTGCTCCTCCTGGGCATGCTCATCTTCTACTTCTACCCCATCAACGAGGAGAGGAGGAGAGAGATCAAGAGAGAGCTGGACAAGATACACAGGTAAGACGGGGGCAGAGAGAGATCAAGAGAGAGCTGGACAAGATACACAGGTAAGACGGGGGCAGAGAGAGATCAAGAGAGAGCTGGACAAGATACACAGGTAAGACGGGGGTGGAGAGAGATCAAGAGGAGAGCTGAACAAGATACACAGGTAAGACGGGGGGCAGAGAGAGATCAAGAGAGAACTGGACAAGATACACAGGTAAGACGGGGGCAGAGAGAGATCAAGAGAGAGCTGGACAAGATACACAGGTAAGACGGGGGTGGAGAGAAATCAAGAGAGATCTGGACAAGATACACAGGTAAGACAGGGGGGCGGAGAGAGATCAAGAGGAGAGCTGGACAAGATACACAGGTAAGACGGGGGTGGAGAGAGATCAAGAGAGAGCTGAACAAGATACACAGGTAAGACAGGGGGGCGTAGAGAGATCAAGAGGAGAGCTGAACAAGATACACAGGTAAGACGGGGGTGGAGAGAAATCAAGAGAGAACTGGACAAGATACACAGGAAAGACAGGGGGTGGAGAGAAATCAAGAGAGATCTGGACAAGATACACAGGTAAGACGGGGGCAGAGAGAGATCAAGAGAGAACTGGATAAGATACACAGGTAAGACGGGGGTGGAGAGAAATCAAGAGAGATCTGGACAAGATACACAGGTAAGACGGGGGCAGAGAGAGATCAAGAGAGAACTGGATAAGATACACAGGTAAGACAGGGGGCCTCAGCCCTTAGACACATTTACTGTGGTATATCTTCAGTCATTGTGCTTTTCCATGGTTAGCTATGTTTTTTTGCCTACAATAGTTCCCAATGCTTTTCCAGGATTGCCTGTGTTTTATCATGCTTCACTCTTGACCCTTTTATGAGGGGCATCTCAAGTTGGAGAGCACCAAGGGCTGGTTCACAGACCCTGATAAGGAATTAAATCTTAGAAGAAACTCAATCAAGCAGAAAACCTTTTTGGCTAGCGCCTTCATCGGTGTGTTGATTATATGACACATTATTGCATGATATTGATTTTGCTGTTGCTGTTTATTTTTACGATCTGATTAAAAAGGAATATGAAAGTAGTTTTTAAAAAATAACCCTTTTTTTACATGGAATGCATGGGGATGCTTTGCTATAATGTCTCTCTCTTTCTGTTCAGGGGAGAGAAGGAAACCATGGAAGATGTGAACATTGCTTTCTAGCTGTGCTTTATATGTGCTTTTACAATCACAAAAGGAAACCAAGCCAGTGCTACTGTACTGCCACGTGCACTCAGAGGACTTCCAGGCAGACAGGATTAACATCCATATATATAACAGAACAGGCATTCTGCTTTCCTACAGAAACAAATAATGCTTTATATTTGTACTTTTTTCTATATTGTTTTTGGTTAATAAAACTGTTTGATATACAGTGACCCTGTGGTAAAATCACAGTATGTTATCTTGTTTCTTTTTTTAAACCGGTATTGCGTGGTTCAGGTAAGTCGTAATAAACTCTCACCACAATGACAAGGGCCTGGTCTCAGAAAACACTGGCTAATACATGAAACAGGCAGGTCTTGTAAAACAAAAGCTCTTCTTATATGCCTCATTCCGTTGAAGAACAGAAGAGTAAAGATTCTGCCTTGAACAGGTGTTATTTGTCTTCACTAACGGTAGGGAACCGAGACGGTATACTATCTTTGATTTTGTCTGCTTGCAAATTATTATTATTTTTTTTAAATAATTTCTATATGTTTTATTTAATGCTGTAAATCTATATACAATTACAGTTCAAACCCGTTTGTCTTTTTTTTTGTTAACGTGCGTTCTGTGTTCATTGAAGAACACAGCTGACTGTAAATTATGTCTTTGACCTCAAGGCGGCGACATTGAGCTAATGTCTGCTGCCTTCTTATTTTCCATCCAAATAGCTTTGCCATGAAAGCAGTATTTAATAATAACTCATGAACGGGCTGATGGAATGCAATTAGGCGTGACTAGAATAAATAGGACTATTAGACCTACGTGCATGGGTCATATAGTCTTATTTAATAAATAACACTGCACATGCATTGTAGCGAACTGTGCAGTGCAAGTGCTGCAAACAAATGCAACCTTTTGCACATAGGATTGAGGACATTACTGTGGATATTACCAGTGTTCTAGGAGCCAAAAAGAACACGAGAACCTTTCTGGAAAGAACATTCTAACACGAATGCGCTTTGTGTAGATTTCAAATATGTACTGTATAACAACAGCGCCATCTAGTGCTTAGTGCAGTCAGATTTATTTTCCAATGTCTCAGACCATACTCCTGTTTTAACATGCACTGTTTCACAAATATTGCCATCGACGTAATAATAATAATAATAATAACAGATTTATAGTTCATATATTTCTATAAAGCGCTTGCAGGATTTTAAACTTGTAACGCGGTTGCACAGTCAGATATATTGACAGCATGCCTTATTACAAATAAAACGATGTTGGGGATGCGCTTCCCACCAAATATGAATGAAATGACAGATCTGTGTGTCGCTGGATGGGGACATGGCGACTGCTGTTTGTGCAGTGTCGTGTTGTCTGCGACACAACACCATTGCGCTACTTAGTACACCACAATACAAATTAGAAATGTCCGCTCCGATCCGGGCTTCACTGATCGTGGAGAGGAGAGGAGAGGAGGCGCGCCGTGCCGTCCCGTCCCCGTCACGTTTGCGCGCACAGCTCTAGCAGCAGCCAGGAAGGGTGCAGTTCAGAGGGACGCAGAGGAGAGACAACATGGGAGTCGAGGTGGAGACTATCACCCCCGGAGACGGTACAAATCTTCTGCTTCTAATCGAGCAACCTTATATTCCGTTTGTTTCCGAGTAAATTATAGCCACTGACCTGTGCTTCTTGCAGGAAGGACCTTCCCAAAGAAAGGACAGACCTGTGTGGTGCATTATGTCGGTGAGTCTGGCGTGCGTATATATTTTTAGGCCGCGTGGCAATGTAACGATAAAAAGGAGAGAGATCTCGTTGTATTATTAGTGTGTAATGAGACCAGGCTCTGATTCCCACCCCCGTTGCGTTTCTTCCTATGGCATGATCAACCCATTCTTAATATCCAGAAGAAGGAAAAAAAAGGCGGAAGAAGGTTCAGGGATTTAAAACCGGATTTATATTTCTTTGGATCGGATTTGAACAGAATAGCTGTTTTGTAGAATGCATGCAAATAGACGGTCTTTGACTGATACATCTGTATTGATGTGTAAAACGTTGTGTTCTGCGCGGACCTTGTAGTAAATGTAGGATGCAAGGGTTCCCTTTTCTTGCGCTGTTGATTATACAGTAGTATGCACAGGGCAGAAATTTGACGCAGAATGGGTTTCTGGGTCACTAGCGATGCAAACCAATAACTGCGTCTTCCTTTTACCTGCTGTCGATCTTTTAACATCACGATAAAAGATCATTCTCAAGAGAGGTCATGTTTGAAACCTTTGTGTAACGTTCGTTAATTTGGATGTTTTTGTTAATGAAAATGTATTTGATGTAGAAACCACATGTTTTTTTTTTTTTTTTTTTTTCTCAACGTCCACAACATGATGTAATGCATATGGTTAGAGCATTAGTCTTGAGTAGTGTAATCACACCCAAGAAGAGCGTGCTTTAATGGTCATTCCACAGAGGCGTTTCTGTTGTGTGGTAAAGTGTAACTAGTCGAGATTAATGTAAATTTCACATCGTTTCTCAGAGACCCCATTTACACTACTGCACAGCCTAGGAAGCAGGGTAATGTGTGGTTTCACTGTAGCCTGCAACAACTGCGTATTTTCCACCAAGGACCTTGGAAGGAGAACCTTTCCACTGTCCTGATAGAGCCCAGATCCTTTTGATTACTGCGTTTCAAATATGCTTGGTTTACATTAAAAAAAAAAAAAAAAAAAAAAAAAAACCCTTCAGGATCTCAATTTTTTTGTAGTAACACTGGAGAGGGGAAAAAAATGTGAACGCATGTTTCTAGTTTGTGGATTAACATTTAAAAAAAATGCAAGTTCCCTGGAAAAAGCTAATGCTTTAGAAAGCTTTTCCTGCAGTGCTGTCCAGGAAATCTCTCAGGGTGGACACTAAAGGAAGGATACTGTCTCCACTCTTTCCAACCTCCCCTCTACATCCGGACAGCCCTGGTGTGTATAGCCTTTTAAAAAGGGGCTGATTCAGTCAGTCATGTAACATTGAGGGCAGAAATATACTTTCATTGTATCAAGAGTATTAGACCAGGCGCCTCCTTTCTGCTCAGAACACGGTAAGCTCTCTCTCACTCTGACTGCTCTGTTCTTGTGAGTGTGTGTGTGTAGTGTGATGGCGAATGCAGTTGTGTGCTCTGCTCTTTGTTCTAGGCTCGCTGACAAATGGAAAGCAGTTTGATTCGTCTCGTGACAGAGACAAGCCCTTCAAATTCAAGATTGGTAGCCAGGAAGTGATTAGAGGATGGGAGGATGGAGTTGCCCAGGTATACATCATACTTTCTCCTCTCTTTCTCACTCTCTGTCTCTCTCTCTTTATTTCAGAATTAATAATCTCCAGTGAGTTCTGCATTTTTAAAATATGGAGAATTATCACAAATATCACACAAATATCTATGGCTTAACATTTGATAACCAAAATGAATATTATGTCTTGCAACGTGTAGTGTGCTTTTTAATAGTTACTCAATGTAATTTTCCATGCTTTCTATGAACAACCACCTTAGTCTCTGAAAACTGATTGCAGGCTGTACTGCCTAAAGCAATAGCATATTAACAGTTGTCATCTGGGAAGGTGGTTTCTATATAATGAATGTATAACTACATTGTTATCCTGGCTGTGAGAGTGCTGCCCCATCAACTACAGATTGTATCTCCTTATTTGCCATTAATTTGCTTGGCTACTATAAACATACTTTGCATTTGCAGGCAACTACAGTCATTTTTAAAGAAGGCATAAACAATATGATTGAACTGTATTACAGGAAAGGTTACTATTATAAATCATCTCGAGCATCTTGCAGTAAAACGGATAATGTAGGGCTCCTTAGTTCGATGAAATAACCTTTTTAAGTGATACTAGCCTTAATCAACTAGGTCAGCAGTTTTCCAAAGTAGGCTGTTCCACCCCAGGTCTTTGTTCCAAGCCTGTTCTAAATTAGAACCAATTAAACCTCGGTCCAGACCCCGAAGTAGTTAATTATATCCTTTTACCTGTTAAACCCGGATTGGAATGGCCCTCCAGGACTATGATTGGACACCCTGAACTAAACCCACGCCCGCCTGCCGGTACGCACGCACATCTTCAAAATGGGCACTGTAGCACACAGCTTTAATATGCTGTCAAATTCACTTTCTAAGTACATGGATGGTGGTAACATCTTATTGGTGCACATTACTGCATAAGAGATCCCCTTAAATGGATGGATGTGCTTCCTCCCCATGAGGATAGCCACTAATAGGATTTCAGATTTGCTGTAATTTTATTAAATGCCTCCATCCTCTTCCAGAATGCATCTTCCACATTTTCTCCAGTATAGAATGTGCGTTATTTTTTTGCATTGTTCTTGTTGCTGTAAAGATTTCTCACCTGCGTAGTCGGCTGTGTTTTTGATTTCCAGATCTGGGCACTCCTCTCTGTGGTAGAGGTTTGCCTTTTCCACTTTTGTATAACCTCTGCTAGTAAATAACACCAGTATTTGTGCTCTGCTTTTTTCTTGCTCCTGTTGTACAGATGAGTGTTGGTCAGAGAGCGAAGCTGACATGCTCACCCGATTTTGCCTACGGGTCTAAAGGCCATCCAGGCATCATCCCACCCGACGCCACTTTGATTTTCGATGTGGAGCTCATAAGGCTGGAATGAAGCAGTATATTTTTTGTAAGGAATGATACTTCTGAACAGAATTAAACTTGCTGTGATTATGTATGGTATGAACTGGATTCTTGGGCTATTTAGGAAATAAACTTTAGGATTATGTTCATCAGGATTGGTTGTATCTAGTGCATTGAAAGCTTGGTGCTCCGATTAAAGTAAATAACTGCAGTTTATCTTCAATGACTAAAAAACACATGCCTGGAATTAAAGAAAGAGGTCAAATGAGTTTCAAAATTGAAAGCATTTTATAACCTGCAAAATAATAATTGAATATTTTCTGTCTTTTTTTTTTTTTTTTTTTTTTCAGGTTGCCTCCTACGACAAGAACACAAGTGAAAGCTAGGAGTGTGCGCACTTGCATATCAGGGGCTTGTTGTATCGCTCGGTCCACCTCGGTCACTATTTATCCATATAGAGTCTGTGTATCGGTGACTGCGTTTCTCACACACCCTTCCTTTTAAACTATGGGCCATAACCTTAAAAACCTCAAGTTCTTAGTCTTGAATTTTAATTGTGCTTTTTTCTGCTTTGTGTAGAATCCACTGTGCATGATCAGGCATTCTAACAATATACCAATGAACAACAGCAAATGAAACCGATGGATGAGTACAGCAGTGATGTGCCAGACCATAAAACTTTGGCGATCTTTGTATTGCTGACTTCATTTATATTTGAATCGAAAGCACACGGTCTTAAACCTTGCTGTCGGCATTAAAAACAGGGAATAATGTACCTGCTCTCCACTCCAGTTTTGAAAGTTGTGTATGACAGTGTAAGATTTGGCACAGTTAGTAAATGCATCCCTGTATGTTGTGTGCATTCTGAACCAGCGTGTCAGTTTGGGGTTAGTTTTGGAGTGCAGGTACCTTGTCCCCATTGTTTTTTATTGTGAGCGTGTGGAGACCTGATGTAGTGTATTCATGGCATCCCTTCATAACTACAGTGTATTTGCATGGCTGCTTAGGAACTCAATGTCTGTACTCTTATAGGGTCTCTCTACAGAAAGGCTATTTGTTTTCCCCCCTCAAGTCGGGCTGTAGTCATAAAGCCACAATTGAGAGAACAATACTGCAAGACCTTGCTAGGGAGGGTATGTTAAGTTGTAGTTTTCTTATGCAGTGCCTAAACATGTGGGCAGGGAACCTTGCCATTGTATTTTTTTCAGATGTCAACTATATATAAAAAAAAAAATACTATATATTATATGTAGACCATGTTAGGCTGAGCAGTTTTAAAATTTTTACAACTGATAGATGTTACCAGTAATCTCCCACACTCTAAATCTTTTTGTGGGGCCACAGAGGCATCCTTTGTAACTAATTAAAGGTGCTGATTTAACAAATGACTAAAATAAGATGCTGGTCATCACAACTGTCTATGTATCCTGTCCAGTGTGGCTTACTGTACTGTACTGTATATCTGCTGTGTGCTGAATACTCTGCTGTTGCAATAAAGTGCTTTCTACCAGCTTTGGGGGAGAAAAAAAAAAAAAGAAGTGTGTAATTTTTTCAACAAAAAAAAATGCAGGATATGTTTTAATAATTTGTACACGCCGAAGTTAGTGTTGAACTTCTGTATTGTGTCCTATACACTGAATTTATGTTAGTGACATCGTTTCCGTCAACATTTGACAGAAACTACCATTGAAGTAAAGCAGTGGCTCACAACCTCGGTCCTCAAATACCCCCGTGACTGCTGTTTTCATTTCAACGGACCGCTCCTTGCTCCTAATGATTTGCATATTTTACAGGTAACTTGATATCTCCAACTCTTAAGAGCTGAAAACAATTAAGGCCTAATTTAAGCTACTTGTTATTTCAGTGAAGGCTCTAGTTAAGTAACTGTGAGCTGAGTTGGAATGAAAACCAGCACACACGGGTACTGAAGTGAAGCATGGTAAGTTTTTTTTGTTTTGTTTTCTTTCCAATGATGTGGGCCAGAAGCTCTCAATTGGCTTATTTATTTTTCTATTAAACCCGGACTGGAATTGGGCACCCCCTGGTCTAATGCACGGGTAGGCGTCCATGTTAGCTGACCCGGTCTTTGATGTAACCCGGGTGTCATCGTTTAATTGAACCACTTCATATATCCAGGGGCTAGTTTACACTATTTCGGCCCCCATTAAACCTCGGGTTCTACAACCAGAACTGGGCATGTAAAGTACAATCCTTAACATGTTTGACACATAAATGCAATTCACAAATGATTTGCCAAAAAAAAAAAAAAAAAACTCGCAGCCTAGCCCTTAGTTTGTGGTGTTTGTTCGGGATCTTGAAGTTCTCTCCCTTGCTAAAATGAAAGGTAAAGTCACATCCGGACAGCCATGTTTTAGTTAACGCTGCTAATCTGATCCTGCATGTTTTCATTTCATTGTCCTGCACACCACAGTAAATAGGCTGATGGATTCACTTTGAGGTTTCGATTCAGTCTCAAACCACACACTACATGGAACCGCCTGCGGGAAACAGTCAAATTAACCCATCATAAGAATGTTTATATATATATATATATATATATATATATATATATATATATATATATATATATATATAACCGCAGCCAAGAATGGATATAAATACAATTACTACTGTGCATCTACAATAATAAAAAATACAACACGTTGACCAGTACAAGACTGCTATATTGTAAACCGTGGGTTTTCTATCCAACAATACAGAATAGCTAATTCAATTAACATAATCAAAGGACACTGCAGCTTGCATATGGTGTTACTGCTCAAGCAATTTAACACGGAGCGCTTAGATTTGAGGCTAAACAAACCCTTTCCCAAAAGTGCGTGAGGAACATCCATGTGACAAAAAGTCAGCCGAAACACGTCCTCGACCGAAAAGCAGGAAATGATCTCAGTGTTTCGTGTTGTCAGATACTGTCGTGTTCTGCTGTTTTCATTTGTCGTTCGCGGTTTCTCTGTTTTTCCTTTTCAGATCGTCAGCAGATCCAAGGTGAGTTGCTCTTTTTGTATTTATCTGGGTTGATGATTTTTTTGTTTTGTTCCAGTATATTCAGTAGAAAATATAACAAAATAACTGGCCGAGGATTACAAGCTAGTCAAGTTTCTCGTTTAATCAGCACTTTGGACGAAGGACGCTTGTTGGGGGATGGGGTAGCTTTAGATTTACCGATGCGTTATTCTTTATGTTTTCGTACATTACTAAAACATTTTACAGATACAATAATACAAAATAAATATATAAAAAAAAGAAACCCGAAACGAACGAAGGTGTTTAACTGGTGTTGCTGATTATTACCAGGCTACGGAAACGCAGGCAGGCAGCTGGGATTAACACATGTACGCAGTTTGCACTGTGAAACCTTTTCTTATTTGTAATAATAATGCTGGAATCAGACCAACCACGACATGACTTGTTTTGTGGGCCCTGTCAGGAACTTTCTCAACAGCCGCTGGGATGATGTTTGTGATATTTTAAAAACACTGATTTATGATTTATTATTAAAACGGTTAACGCTATTGTATCTAAAAGCAGTTATCATAACGTGATGGTATGAGGTTGGTATCTAAATAACAAAACGCACAGACATCAGTGTAACTACAAACTAGTGTATGAGCGAGGTGTCGAGCGCATGGACTGTAAACCAGAACATTACATTTCTACAACACGGCGATTTTCTCCTAGCAATATATCAGCGGTATATTTGCTCAGCATTAGGCCAATCAAAATCTAACGTACCGTTGTATAAATGCATTAAACCGCAGTAACAGGAAAGGGCCACATAACTTTGTTTGCTTAATGCATATGTAACCAGATCGGCTGTGTTGCTAACGTCAGAAAGCCGCAAACCTGATAATGCTGCAGGGGTGTAGCTAACCCTTTGCTACCCAGTGTCCAGTATATTTGACATTGCTTAAATAGGTATGGGATCATACCCAGTGCAGTAAAGGGTTCACACCAGCAGTCTGGGGTTATCTATGGACATGTTTCCTTGGTATAATATTACTATTAGAGGAGTGACTTTTGATTAGTTCTCTTGTTGACCTATTGTGCAAATCATGTTGATGCTGTATGTTAGGATTTTCCCTACAGCCCTATTGCTGCAACATATTACGCAAAGGCACACGCCTTACATTGTTAGCAATCATGTGATGGGAATGCAACTGGGATGCAAAACATGCTGTCTTTTACAGTCATGTGAAAACAGTCCAAGGTCCCTTGTGAGGATTTGAATTGAAAAAGATGCAGTGCTAATCTACTGCCACTACTGTGAACCGGACAAGCATTGATGGGCCATCTTGCCTCCCCTCGTTCGTATTATTTGGTATGTTGTTTGAAACAAACCCATTGGAATTGCACAGGCAGGGATGCAAGGCAGATCTAAACACAATGCCTGTGTTCTGGAATGCCACTCGGCATTCTCAAAGAGATTCTACACGTTGCTTTGATTTTTGTCTTTTTCTGAAATGCAGGCATTTCTCACAATCACTAACATCACGATGCAATTCTGCACTCAGAGAGATGTTATTTCCCAGTAACTCAGTCATGAACCCTTTGTTGCAAAAGGCAGCAGGGTATTGAGGGCTCTTAAAAGCCTTTGACGAGCTGTACTGCTCTGAGGAGTGCTCTTAGTGCGGCCCATTTAGCATTCATATTATAGCTGTGGCCCAGGCAGAGTGCCAGGGCTTGAGTTTATTATTATTTTTTTACTTGAAGGAAATGGAAGTGATGTTTATCAGGAGGCTGTGTGGTCCACTGATTAAAGAAAAGGGCTTGTAACCAGGAGGTCCTCACTTAACCTCCTTGTGCTCCGTCTTTCGGGTGAGACGTTGTTGTAAGTGACTCTGCATAGTTCACACACCCTAGTCTCTGTAAGTCACCTTGGATAAAGGTGTCTGCTAAATAAACAAATAATAATAATAATCATATGTCAATTTCTCCAACTTGAAGCATAGAGTGACAACAGCTTTCAATAATTCAGCAGTACAGGTAGTGAAAACAGAAAGGCAGCGCTTTGCTATGGAAATACACTTTCTGTAACTGTACACAGGTCCCTAAAAACCACTCCCTGAGTGGTTGTGAGTGTGGTGCTGTATACAGTAGCTTTCTATGCTGTTCATTGAAATATGGTAATAATCTAAACCATGGAAAGAGAGGTAATATCTGACATTGGAAACCTTATACAAGCAGGACCTGCTCCTTTTTGAAAGGGCCCCAGTGCGTCACTGAAACGGGCACCAGGATCACATTGTGTATCTCACCACAGCGTTTGATTTGGTGTTTGATTAGTGACATCACAGAGGAGAAGAGAAAAGTCACGGGTGACTGGCCTCATTGTGCTTCACTGTGTGCATAAACATTGCGTGCTTGTAGACTTGCTTCACTGTTTTTACATTTTTGTTGCGGAACGCCACAGCTTGTATTATTGCCCCTCCAAAAAAGGGATACTTTTTTTATTTTTTTATTTCTGTAATGGAAATGAGACTCCCATTGCTTAGCAGTTTGCTCCATTCCTGGTTTTACTGTGAGTTTAGTAAGACACACCTGAGCTTGCAACTGGGACAAATCAAGCTTGATTTGAAACCTGGAATGGGGGAATCAGCTATGCAGTAGGAGTCTTATTTCTCTCCCTGTCGTCTAACCGATAGATACAGTATGAGTGATTTACCATGGCAGGTGCATTGAGGAATCTCCTACAGAAAGAGGTTCTTATATTCGTTAAAGATGTGCTAAGCAGGGTTTTTAAATGCATTTCCTATCTCCTACTACGCAGCTCTAGTATTACAGTTACCCATCCCCTTCTTCTTCTTCTTCTGTTTCATAATTCAGCCTTTTATGTTGCTGTTGTAGGAGTGACCTTCTGGTCCATATAAATGATTACTGCCGACTGCCTCAATTCTATCTGTCGCTCTATCAGTTATTCAATTGAAGTTTGTATACTTGTTCACAAAACAGTTTGAAACCTCCGGCATATGCAGAACTGTCTTTTATTTACCCTTCTTTTGTTCAGTTATCTCCTTATTAGACTGGCACTCTCCCTCTCCACTGTCCAGCAAAGAAAATATGGAGGGGGCTGTAATGAGTGCGGACTAACGTGGCCGAGGGGGCTGCTCCAACATTGATTTCAAAGTCTTTCCAGGGCTCACTCTTCACATTCACAGACGCCTTGAGTACGCTTCTTGGAAACTAAACGGGGTTTGCAAGATCTGTTGTGGTTCAGTTGGCGAGTTCTCTTCAGTGTGGGTGGGAAGTTTCAAGCTGAATATAAACGCTCAAAGGCTGCTATGTAAGACGACAGGAATGTGTCATTAGAGGTTACTGAGACCCTGTTGTGTGAGGCTGTAGGAGAAACTGCTTGTGTCGTAGATGTTTCCTGAACATGCAGTGTTAAATACAATCTCATTTCATTTGTCTTTGCAGCTTTATCTACAGTATGTATCCCTACCTGTTTTATGTACCTCGTGTACCGCGTTATTAATAGACAGATTCCACAGCTGTGTTGAATTGGTTGTTCAAAATCTGAATTTATTTTAGGCTTCTGTACTGTATGTGTGATTCTGCAGCCAGGATCATAAAACTGGCTCTCCTTCCATAATATATTGGACAGTCACCTTCGCTCAATATTTACTTTTTTTGGTTTTCATCAACGCCCTTACAAAAATAAACTGTGCCAGGAAGTGTTTCTACTGTGTGAGAGATCAAACTGCACACAGCTTAGAAAAAAATAAATAATAATTTGCTTGAAAGCAATGTCAGTTCATCGCTGTTTTGGACGGGTTTTATAAAACTTTTGGGTTTTGTTCAACAAGTGTTGAGAGTTCAAGCTTTGAATGTCTTTTTTGTTTTCAGCAATTAGTGATTTTTTTTTTAAATTGTATTTATTTGTTCAAGTCCAGTGAGCGAATCACAATACTTTGTTAATGTAACAATGTATATGAGAGAGAGGTCTGTGAACGCCCATGGAATCCTCTGTGTCTACACCGTGTTAGATCCTTCAAGACAGGGTGACGAGACGTACTTCATTCTGTGAGTTTAGTATACCTGAGCTGGTTGCCTGTACACTGTGACTAATCAAGCTTGTAGTAAAACCTGGAATGGGTAAAACTGCTGTGCATTAGGAATCTTATTTCCTTTCCTGAAGTTGGCTAGTAACTCAGAGTGGTTATTCAGTGTTCTGATATTCCCCAGATTCTCATTTCTCGTTAGTTGTCCATTACATAAACTCCTCTTTATTCCTTCTTTTTCCAGGAAGATGTCTCTCTATCCTTCCCTGGAGGACCTGAAGGTCGACAGGGTGATGAAGGTAAGCCCGTGATGTTCTGTGACTGAAGTTTCAGAAGTTACTCCTCACAAACAACAAACCAGAAGAATTTGACAATTGTAGACTTGACTTGACTCTGCTATATGACTTGTTTACTATGGTTTTGTAAACTAGTTTTGGTTGAATTTCTAAATGAACAAACTTGGTCCTTTTTATTATTTATTTGATGTTGTGCAGTCCTGTTTAGTATGGAACAATGACGGGATATCCCATGCGACTGATTGCTCAGATGCCAGTGCATGTTTTATTTCAGTATGTTCTCTCCTGTCGCTTTCCTCACTGTAATGCTTCCTTCTCCTAGGCGCAGTCCAGCTTTGCGGCCAGCGTAGCCGTGCCAGCCGTTGCAGAGGAAGCTTCCGAAGGGGCGGTACAGAGCGAAGCAGCAATGATGCCAGGTCAGTCTGGGGCTCTCCCTCTCTCTATCCATGTGCACAGCAACAATAGGCACTGTGCTTTACTAATGCTACTGGACCTACTGCAAGCCAGCTGAGTTTGAAATGTGAAGTTAGATTAAAAAGCAGGTTTGTCAGAGAGACTAAACACACAAGAGTAGTAGATACAGTGGCTTTAGCTCCTCTGCTGCTAAATCAGTATTGCTTAATGCAATGGCTTTACGAGAGCTACCCTGTGGGCTTTCAGGACCGTGACTGACAGCGTCTCTACGTCTATAGGTTTTCTGCAAGATAAATTCAGTTCTAGGATTTATTTATGAATTCATAGCCTGCTTCGTCATAACCAGTTAATATGTCGTTTGTTTTGGTGATGTCATGTCAGTGTTTTTCCAGGAGAGGACTGCGCACTGCTTAAACTGTCTGTATAATTAGGAGACTCCCTACACAAGCTGTGCGAAGTAGATGAATTCACTGGTGAAGGGGTTCAGGGTTAGGGAGGATGAAAGGCCTGTGTTTTGTTTTGTTGTTTGTGGCATGTTGACTGTTGCCATGGAGACTGCTGGTAACCAGAGTGCTCTTGCCCTGCTGAGGGAGTTGCCAGCACGGCCTTGCTTCTGACAGAGATGGGAGCAACATGTTTGCAGATACCAGTGGCTGCTGCTTCCGACTTCAACTAGGAAAATAATTGCTTTTCAGTATGTCCTGGATAAGGGGAGGGCAAGCTTCCTCCTGTTTTCAGTATAATGGGTCAGTTAAAGCTCACCAGTTGACTTCACTGAAAGCACAGAATTATAATGTTCCAATATACCATCTCGGGACTGAACAGAACTTTGAAGAACCTGTTCTGGTTTTAGCTGCGTATCTTAAGAAGGGATTATAATCAGGGCTATGATCCAATGATCCATGCAGTGGATTCTGAAAGTAAAAGAAAGCACACTTTGTGAGTGGCTGGCTGAAGGGAGATATACATAGCAATTTTATTGCAGACCTCGAGAGAAAGTGATCAAATAGGAATCTTATTATATGAGAAACCAAAAAGCAGCTACCGCTGTGCCTTTGAGCTTGGTCTGGTTTTCCTTCAGCCCCCCGCCCTGCACTGTACTTTCTCTACCCTGTGCTGGCCAGGAAGGAAACTCCCGGCTGCCTTGCTTTGTCTTGGTATGCTGGCTCGATGCCTGGAAAGAATTAGGTTTTAACCCAACCAGGCACAGCTAATAATACAGCACTCCCAGCTCTCATCTCCAGCCAGCTGTCTGCAACCACCTGGGTGTGTTTTATATTCTGCAGGGATGACACACAACAGAACTCCCCGTCTTCATCACTTTGTATTGTCTCTCTTATTAACCCCTTAACCTGGGACTCTTTTTATCGAATCAGCCCACGACATTAATGCAGAGCGTACACCTTCTGCACGTACGGATATGTATTGATCAAGTGATAATAGTTCATGTTCTGGAAAACTAAAGGGATATAAAAGGTACCAATCTGAGGTTGTGTCTCACTCACTCCACCACCAAGAGCAACACATTGAGGCTGCTTGAAATAGAGGATGCTGACTACAAACTTGCACTGTACTTTGTTAAATACACGTTGTCAATGTATGGAGTTCCATCCTCACACTCGCAGAATTGTGTGTAAAGTGCATGCAGTAAATATCAGTAAAGGGTAACAGCATGCATTGTAGGAAATGCACCTGCATGTTGAATAAGCAGTGCTGGGACGCACATATCCAGTTCCAAATAGATTTTCAACCTGTTGTTTCTGTCAGTTCTGTATCCCAACCTGCAGGAGCTGGGTGATTACATGGGACTGAGCCTCAACAGTGATGAGATCCAGAGAAACCTGGCTCTGCTCCCTGCGTCTGGTAATGTGAGTATTTCAGAGTGACCCGCTTGCGTTCCTCATTATGACTTCACTGACCTCGTAATATTAAGTACTTGCTAACGGAAATATGTTTTTATATATTGAAAGCTTGTCAGGGATGGATGCAAGACTTCCATTGCATAGCAGTTTGATCCATTCCTGGTTTTACTAGGAGTTTAATAAGACACACCTGAGGTTTGTTACCTTAACACTGGAGATAATCAAGCTCGTAGTAAAACCTAGAATAGGTGAAGCTGCTGTGCAGTAGGAGTCTTATTTCCATCCCTGCTTATGTTGTCTCCTGGTTCAGGAGATTTAAAGCTGAATACAGCACATACTGGAGCCGCACAACAGCTTGAGCCAGGAAGAAAGATGTATGCGATCTAAAGGCAGACCTGGACCAGTGTAATTGATTATTGGAACTGTTACAGTTTGTCATGTTGGTGGCAGTGTTGTATCGTGGTTAAAGCCTGCGCTAGTCTGGGTTTTTTCAATCCGATTCTGTCCCCCTGCAGCAAGTGGCGACCAGGCCGTCGGCGCTGGGCTCTATGGTGTCCCCGGTCACAGGGAATGACGTGGGGCTGCGCAGGGCGGAGATCAAGCAGGGCATGAGGGAGGTGATCCTGTGCAAGGACCAGGACGGGAAGGTGGGGCTCCGACTGCGCAATGTCGACAATGTGAGTATGCAGGCTCGGCCTGTTAAGTTTTGCAATACTACATCTGTTTTATTCTTATCTACCATTATTCTTTTGCGAGATCCAGTCTGCTGCAGTTTCAAAAAAGACTGTTTTGCGTACCAATAAGAGTGAAACCTTTTGAATGGGTAGTTTTTGATTACGACGGTCCCGTGCGGATCGGTCCTGAAGCAGAGCGGGTGCTGAGGTTTGTTGGTGTTCCCTGGCAGGGTGTGTTCATCCAGCTGGTCCAGGCCAACTCTCCGGCCTCTCTGGCTGGCCTGCGCTTTGGGGACCAGGTCCTGCAGATAAACGGAAAGAACTGCGCCGGGTGGAGCTTGGACAAGGCACACAAGGCACTGAAGATCGCCGCAGAGCACAGGATTGAGCTCATAGTCCGAGACAGGTAGGCAGAACGGCTGTGACATTTCATACCAGGAGAATATTTGAGTTGAATCTATCCAAAGCCCATGAGAATTGCATTAGACTATTTTAAATGTGCATCAAAGTTTCTGTATTAGCTGCGTATTAGTAGTCAAAACATTTCTGTCTAGGTAAAAGGCTCCTGCTGCCAGAATCGTTGAGGAGCAAATTTAAATAGCTATTACAAGGGGCCTGGCCTGGCCTGTGTGGCCCGGCTGATGCTTTATTGATTGTTCTCTCCAGGCCGTTCCAGCGCACCCTCACGATGCACAAAGACAGCACCGGGCACGTCGGGTTCATCTTCAAGAAGGGGAAGATCACCTCCATCGTGAAGGACAGCTCGGCCGCCAGGAACGGCCTCCTGACCGAACACAACATCTGCGAGATCAACGGGCAGAACGTTATCGGGTTGAAGGTACGAGAGTCTACTGCAGGAGTTCAAATAGAGCACATGAAAGGGTTTGTGTGCCTTTTATGCAGTCTGCAGCAGTAACTAACTCACTGCATATTTCGCATTTCTAGCTTGTTTTAGTCCCAGCACTACCATTAGCCCATAAATCGCTCATTTAATTTAGTCTGTCTAGTTCTGCTAATGTGCTGTTAATGTTACACGAGATACTTGGTCGTCTATTGAAATTAAAACCAGTTGCATTTCACAACACATATCTTGTGTATGTATTGCAGGACTCTGAGATTAAAGACATCCTGGTGTCATCTGCAAGTGTGATTACCATCACCATCATGCCTACAGTCATCTATGAACACATGGTCAAACGGTAAGTAATAGGCCCTGTAGTTTAAAGCACAAGTGAAAATGGAGCCATTCTCAATGTTCACACCTGGAAGTGCATTCAGCTCCCTGCTGAAGACAGCACCAGCCATAACCATTGCCACTAAACCATCAAGGCTGTTTTATTCAAACAAGTAGTCTGGGAGCAGAGCAATGCAACCCAATCTTTGTCTCCTCTGCAGCATGTCATCAGGGCTGTTGAAATCGTCGATGGACCACTCTATCCCCGAGGTGTGAGGAAGAGAAGGTACTTCACACAGAGAAAGAAAACGGGCGTTCCATCGGTGTCTTCTTCCTTTCACGGGTCTCTCTCAATCTACTTGCTCTACTGTTCGAGCACATTAGACTCTAAATCGCATTCTCTTTGCACCCTCATAGCTCTTGGTATAATTGTAAGATCCTTGTTCTTCTGTTGACCTACCTGGTTTAGATTAGCATTTATATAAAACCATTTCCTTTACTGTTTAAACTTTGTTTTTGTAAAATCTTTTTTTTTTTTTTTTTTATCTACTTTTATTAACCATGCAATGTGTTTTCAAGCATAGTCCCATATTCCAGGTATAGTCACTTGCAGGGCATGCTTCAGTTTGAGTGGTAACTGAAAGAATAGTAAGCTGGCTCCAAGAAGAACAACCTTCTCTTCTTGCTCACAAGCTAGTCCAAGTTGGCCAGGTAGGACCCAAGACTTCAAGCCACAGGTTTTAAAATGGAGAGCAAAAATAACCCATGACTGATTGTGAGTAGACTGCTAGCTTGGATTGATATTTGCCATGCTGTGTCCGTTCCTATTTTGGGTGCCTGGCTCCTTTTTCAGGTAACAAGTCATAGAAATCTGAGATGATGTAAAAACATCTCTGCTGCACAATAGAGGACCGAACTAGCTGCAGAGTTCGTATCTTATCCGACTCATTTCATCTACTTCAGCACAACTAAGATGCATAGTTTCTCCACTGTTTAATCGTTTTGAGGAAGTGTAGTTTTTGTTAGCCGTGAATACGGATTATAACTAGATTGTAGTTTTTTCTTTTGTGTTTTAGAAATGTATTGTGAAATAACCAGTAATGAACCAAATGAAACACTTTCAGATATGCCATTATAATATTAGAATCTATCTGATCTCTATTCAATATAATCTGCAAACAAAAAAGAATAAAGTGCTGTATCATTTCTTTAACTGAATCCTATTTTTGCTAAGTCTGTCTTCCAACTTGTAAAGGGAAGCTCCAGAGTAAGCAGTAATTACCCAGGTAGACTTACCCCCCGTCTTACTGGCACCAGTAAGACCCAAACACATACAATTACAAAACAGCAAAGTGCCAATGAGATTATCACTCTGGAAATGGCATACCTGTGGGAAAATGACAAAGTGGTTCTTCAGCTATCAGACGCATTGCTGCAGGCAACCTGTGCCAGGCGTGGGTAACATGCATTATTACAATGATTTGTTATTTACACATTATAGCTCAAGGTCACAAGGAGACAGAAACGAAAGTGGTTTAGATGTGTGTGAGTAAAACTGCCAAGATGCAAATTTGACATTATCCTATTGTGCGAGTGTGTGTTATCCACCTCAATACTCAGGAGTTTCACATGCCGTTAAAAATATAGGCTTTTGGTTTCTATACCGTATGGTGAAGTAAACAGTACAAAAAAAAATGAACAAATATTGCAATACCTTTATTTAACAGACATTAGCTGTACTTATTTATCCCCGCACCTGTTTCCATTGACAGTTAACACAAATGCTTGTTCCACAGACAAAGGCAGTGATTAAATGGACCATCTCGCTTACACACACACACACACACACACAAACACCACATGGCCCTGTAGGTTATAGTTATTGTACCAGACAATGAAAGACGTTGGACCTGATAATGTTACACCCTAAACACGACAGCGCTCAGATAAGCAGCGTGAGGGAGTGGAGTCCCAATTAAAATCCTCTTCCCTGTGCAATACCCAACTAAACCTTACCTTAGGCAAAGTCATCTAGGATTCAGAATATAAATCAGGGTTTTGAAACCAGCAGGGTAAGACATGCTATCAAAAACATTTTAATTTAATTCAGCCCCCTGAACAAAAGAGCACCGAGTTACGTTGGTAAGGATTTATTGAAGGAGAGTCCTTATCCCTTTGTGATATCAGAACTGGTCGGTTCTGTTTTATTTTTTTTGTGATTGTTTTCCCAATCCCAATATGTGGATGGAAGGAAATTACAATTAAGGTGCTATCTGGGAAAACAAGCAGATGTTAACACTAACATCCAAACAAACCACTTTTAGTCAGGTAGATTAGGGGCTCCTTGCTCTCTGGAAATATGAATCTGGACCCTTTCTGTTCCAGAATAGATTCCCCTGCATGTTTCAACACCTAGGCCTAGATTTAAAAGCTGTACCTATAATCCAGAGGAATGAAAATGCAGGCTCCCTTCCCATCCAATCTCTGGCCAGGGGGTCTGTACACCAGCTAACTGTCAACAAGTAGTGCGAAGGAACCAGACAAACACATTCAGAAGAGAACATTGGTTGTGTCCAAAACAAAAACAACAAAACAACAGCTTGCCCTTAAACAACATCATTGTTATGATGTGCAGAACCGCGCTCATCTCGTTTAAACCACCTTTAAATGAAATAGCAAGAACGATTTAAAACAGGAACAGTAAATCAGCAACCAAGTTATGACATGGCTTCTACAGGAAGCAACTCCTTGATACATTCACAAGACTAGGGATAGGACAGATTCCTTTTTAAAACCAATTCCAACACACTGATCAGAATTGCAGAAAGCAGTATTCTGTTGAAAGGATCTTCTCACAGTGGCAACAAAATACTTCAATTGAAGTCACTGTTAGTCAATTGAATTGGCTTCATATGAAAGCAGCTGAACAATCACAACAATTATTTTAGTCATTAATAGCAATTCCTTCAAAGGAACTGGAAATAGAATTGAACAGGAACAGGCTTTGCAATGATATATGTGTCTACCGGCTGAATTCCCTCTGAAGCAGTAAGATCCAAGCCCCATTGACCATCTGATAACGGTGTTACCAACCTGAATTGTTTGCAGCAGTATCACTGCCATTAGAAACCAAGTGACCTACTAGAGATATGCAGACAGGTCAATGGTTTCAACATGGTGCTATGTTTCTATTAATAACAAGGGACACTTAAAAGATTCACTGAATTATTTCTGAACCCAGTATCCTCCATTCCAGCAGAGGCCTCAATTGCTCTCCAGCACATAATCAAGAAGCCTACGTGCTATACTCAAACAACCTGCTGTTCCTGAACTATCTGGCTGGCTTCTACCACCCATCCCTCATCTAATAAAACCTTATAAACTCAACTTCATTTCTGCATCCATCAATCCATGCTAATGGATTATAGCTTTACAGTCAAAAAAGGGTGCAGATTCTTTTTTTATTTTTTATTAGTATTATTTCTACTGCTTAATCCTCCATCTTTTAAATATAAATTTATTTTTAAATGTGATTTTAATTTGTGCACAGTGCCACCTGGTGGTCAAAATGTTCCAGTTTCCTTCAGAATGATTAACATTCCCTTCCTTAAATGATGGTCATTGCACGGGGCTGCCCCAGAAAAGACAAAGCATTCAGTGCAGTACCTGGTAAGGAGCAAGGCTTTGGTTATTGAAGCTTTTAAAAACTTTCCACTTATATCACAGACTACGAAACAACATTTCGCAAAGCAGCTTGACATTTTGTGAACTGTAGTGCCCATGGCTTTGTCACTTTTATAAAGGCGGCAGAACATATCTCATACTGCGAGTATTAAAACACACTATTAATCCATTGACCCGAACATGATTCAATTGCACAGGGGTTAACCTGACCAACCTATCCTCTGCTGGGCTAAGATAGAGCTGAATTTTTTTGTATAGCTTTTTACAGCACTGGGGAAAACACACCCAACTTTGTACCACTCTGCTTCCCCTTGCCCAGCACAGGTTAGTACTTAACCCTTCAAAACGATCAACCACAAAAACAAACAAAAAAAAACATCTTTCTTCCAATGCAAAACCTTTCAGCAACCTAGACACACTTAAATGCAATTCCCAGGTGCATATTCTAACGAGTGCACTTGTAAGTGAGCCCCGATGATTAGGTTCGTACTGCATTTTTATATGAAAATCAACGCATCGATTTCATTATTTGTTTTAATTACGTGCTGAAAGCAAACTGCTTTCAGCACACATCCTAGAGCATCTTACGTGAAGTTTAAACGGGGTAGAACTTTTTGGCAGACTAGAAAATAATAAAGAATGCGGCCATTCCCACCAGAATCTACACAACGCCAGCACAACATTGTCAAGCTTTAACAAAGCCAATGCTGCACAGATCCAGAAAATAAAAATGACAAAAGGCAATGTATATATTTAGAAAGAGAGTGAGGATAACGCTGCAAAATACACTGGGGTCTAGATAAAATCCCAACAGCTTGGATTAAATATTCTGTGCAATTGGATACAAAAAAAATAAATCAATGCACTTATTCAGTGTGTTCTATGCATCTATTTTACCAGACCGTTCTACAGCATTTATAATTAGTAACTCGTAACCTTTTACTTTCACCAGTATAAGCATCTATGTTGAGACATGCAAAGCAATCAAAAATTCAAGTAATAATGTCTTAAAGTGAACAATAGTGCAAATAAAAAAAGGAACATATTTCAAATAACGAGATTTGGTATTTCCAAAATAATTTTTTTTTTTTTCTTTTTTTTTTTTTTTTTTTAATTAGGGGCTTTACTTATTCGATAGACATTTGATTTTACGTAAGTAAGGACAAGCCCAGATATGCAAGAGGAAACTCAACTGGTTGCAATAGAGAAAGCTAATTTCAGTGAGAAAACACAACTGCAGGTGTAACAACAGCAGAGCCAGAGTCAGAGAAATAAAAAAGGCTTCTTGGAATCCCACTCCGGTGGTCTCATCTTTCCACAGACTGAACATGGGCTTTGCATTTAAAAAGATACATTTCTGGGTTTTTAACTGAGCTGTGTGTGCACATGGATTTACTTTACCTCCTAATATTTATATATATATTTTTAATATTTATATATTACACGTAAAATATCTATATACACAGTGCATCCATGACTGTTTTCATTGACTCAGATCAGGACTAATCATGCTACTCAGATTAGTGCTAATCAGGGTCTGTGAAACTGGATGACAGTGTATTAAACAGTAAATACCCACACAATTCAATTGTTTTGCACAAACAGATTCCTATATAGATATGCCATTTTTTGCACACCTGAAGGCTAAAGGTCTTCAGATTTCAGCTGTAACTGAAGGCTCTGCTTCCACATGTTGCTCATTGTTTTACTATAAACCCAAGTGATAACTGACCCAACCCCACCGTGCTACAGCAGAAGCTACAGTCAGTGTCTAAACAATGCATGTTGTCAGTCTGGGTGTCTCAGTGCAGTGCTGGAGGAGGTGGGCGTCAGTGATCAGATCAGATCTGGGTACCCCTGTTACCGGGGCGGCCGCCGCTGATCTTGCGGATGGAGTGCAGGGCCACGGTGCAGCAGCCGCGCAGCAGAGAGCTGATATTGTAGACCGGCTGGCCCTCCTGACGCGGCCCACGGCACAGCCAGGCCACGGTGGGCACCACAGGTACCGCCACGGCCAGCAGGTCCACCAAAAAGTGGCGGCTCCAGTAGCTCTTCTGGGTGCTCATTTCTGCAGAGGCTTCACTGTCCTCCCCCCCCTCCTCCCCTTCATCACCCACTACTTCCACCATCTCCAGGGTGTCTACGGTAGTCTGTTGCCCCCTGGCACTTGTGGGCTGCAGCACTGTAGGTTCAGCGATGACCCCTTCAATACCAGTCACTGCGATTACTGCGTTGGGGTTACTAGGAGCCAGGTCCACCGCACAGGCATAGTGGTGGTCGAAATGAACCAGGTCCATATCCTTGGCTTCGGAGAGCCAAGTGGAGGTGGGGCTGCAGGCCTGAGACTTCATCACCTTCTCCATGATGGAGTCCAGGTCAGGGTTGTACTGGATGAAGTCTGTCTGGATGGCTTGCTCCTTCATCTCCTGGAAGAGCTGGTCGTTATTGCTGCTGCTGCCCATCTCCATGCTGCTCAGGCAGCTCGCCAGCTTCTCGTAGGTGGAGCTCTGGGGGAGCCTGGAGCCTGCAGTGTAGGTGGTCAGAAGGGAGACATCCTCAGATAAGAAGCCCGGCTCCTGGAGCTCTGTCCTGCTGTTGCCACTCTCGCCACCGACAAAGCCGCTATCCATGGTCTCCTCCGCCGAAAAGCTGGGAAAGTCGGTGCCCTTCTCCGCACCCGCCTGGTCGCTCAGCTTGGTGTAGGTGGAGCTGCGGGTAAGGGATCTGGCCGGGGACCCCCCTGCGGACTCAAGGATCAAGCCCCCTGCTCCCTCCTCCCTGGGGGAGTCGTTCTGTGCCAGCTCCATGCATTGCAGCAGGGTCTCCAGTTTCTTGTTCTGGCTGTTGATCTCCACAAAGTATTCGTGGATGCCCTTGTCCTTGTCAGTTAGGTTGCTCCGGACGTTGTCAATTACCTGCTTCAGCTGCTTGATCTCCTTGCGGGCCTCCTTGAGCGCCAGCTGCGCCTCCACACGGTGGCACTCCTCCTCGATCCAGTCCTCCTGCATCCGGGACAGCTGCGTCTTCAGGTCCTCGATCTCCGAATCCCTGCAGACAGACCAAGGCAGTCAAAAGAACCGAGCACCAGCATCTACAGCTATGACCAAACGTTTTGCATCACTCTACAGAAAGAACTCATTTTGCTTCATAAAAAGTCAAATGAAACAAAGTTACATTAACATAATGAACTACACACGCTTTGTAGTTTTCCGTATACTTAATGAAAAACATTAACAAAATGTGACATTTTTGAAATCTAACATGAAACACTGTGCTATTATATTTTCCAGTAGACTTTCATAGAGCAAATACAAATAAAAAAAAAAAAAAACAGCACACTAGCCCCACCCTCACCTCTCCTGTGCTTTGTCCATGGTCTCTTTCAGTGTGGCTCTCAGATGCCGAATGCAGACCTCCTTCTGCTGCAGAGGGGTCAGATACTGCTCTGGGGTGGGAGGCTTGATCCCATGATTATCGCTGCACGACGCATACCTGATGTGCCGTCTGGGTACACCAGCAATGACAAGCAAAGAAATCCATTACTTAAACATCCCTGGTGCCTGGTCTAGGCTTGATCTGCAACAAGGTTTACTCCCCTTTAGTTGCAGAAACATATACTGCATTATTTAAAACACGCTCCACATGTTTAAATACAGGTGGAATCTGAACTTGAATCAACAAACAATCTGAGCTGGGATACTGTTGGTAATCTATATTATAACTTTGGATGTTCCCAGGAAAGACTGCAGTCTTGAAAACCAGCAATACTGAAATAGTGGAAAACTGAGCATTCAAACAGAGTTATACCAAAGAGATGAACACTGACAAATTCTCCTAAGGGGGGGGGGGGGGGGGGGGGGGGGGGGGGGGATTTCTGAGCAAATTCTGAGGCAAGACAGCTGGAAAGAATGAGGATACGCCACCCATGGTTCTGGTTTGGAATTTTGAAACACCTTAAAATTAACCCTTCATGCTGTGCATGATAGTGCTTACACGAACAACACTGGTCTCGTTACAGTGCCACAATATCAGATTCTCGTTCTGTGCAGCGTGCTGTGCTTTACCTGGGGGTGGGGCTGCTATCACTGCCCTTGCAGGATCCAGAATTGCTGCTGCTGCTCAGGGAGGAGGTGCAGCCGGGGTCCCGGATCCCTGGACTGACCGGAACAGTCTGCCGTCTACAAGGGGTGGGGAGAGGGGCGCCGTCAGAGCCTACTGCTGCCAAAATAACCAGGACTTCGAGCAACACAATGGGAATTATTGAGGGAACGCACACGAGAAGTGTAAAAAAAAAAAAAAAAAAAAGAAAAAAAAAGACACAATGGAAGCATCTCCGCCAGCTTGTTTTAATCTGTTATAAATTATTACCTTGCTCTGCTGGGTCTATTATTAGACATATTCTATTAACTAAACTGATTAATAAAACATGGAAAATGAATCCTTATACGAGTTCTTTAAAAATTCAACACCCTCCATCCTTCACTAGAACATAACATGTTAATGATTTACACTTAGTGGGCTCACATTCTCAACGCATTAATCATCATTTCAGTCATTTCTTTAATGAGATATAACCCAGGTATAATCAGAATTGTATTAGCAAGACAACGGTGTGCAGATTTTGTTTCTGGTGTTGGTCTCTGTAGCAATACCCTTTCCCAGTATATTGTCAAAGTACCTTGCTTCCACTGCAGCGCACACAAATCCCCTAAATAAGCCGAGCGGTACAGGAGTCTTCACTGGTTCACAGGACAGTCTGTACTGTCATTACAAATGAACAGCTTAGAACCTCTTTCTCGCTTAACTGTTTTGTCGGTTGATGTTCCTTCATGACCACCATCTCCCCCACAGTGAACGGTTTGTAAAATAAAAATAATAAAACCCAGAATGACCCCGCGCTTAATGATCCTACTGTTGAGCGCACAGCCAGAAAATAAATAGATCCTTCAGCACTGGATCCATAACCTTTGAAGGGAATATGTATACTGTACATGGCGGAGAGGTCTATGCCTACAGATGTCCCACGGCCACCACACGGCAGAGCGTGTGCAGAGGGGGCAGTGGTAGGGTGTGTAGGGCAGAGCGTGTGCAGAGGGGGCAGAGGTAGGGTGTGTAGGGCAGACTGTGTGCAGAGGGGGCAGTGGTGGGATGTGCATGTATAGTGTATAGTGTATAATGCAGCTCTGAGATGAGAGAATGTATGCCAGTGTAAGAGAAAGGTAAAAGATACAATAAAGCTCACGTTGAAGGGGAAGACAACATTTGTTGCAAGCGACGTTTCGGCTGCAGAGCCTTCAGAGGGTTGAATCTGAGGAGAAAAAGAGAAACGGCTAGCTGGCATCTTTCACTCTGCGCCATTTAACACAGAATTACACTTAAAACCATCTTCCCCTCCACACAAGTTATTGTTTCTTATTCCTTTTGTTTTGAGCTCTTTGTGCAGCAATACATTGAGGAACTGCAAGCAAGCAGCTTTTAATGTCTGTCTCCTGCAAAGGCGGAACCATGCCATTTCCAAATTGAAAAGGCAGCTCTTTTTGAGTGTAGCTTCAAAACTCCAGGTTTTTTTTTGGCCTTTTCTATGAACCAAGAAGCTGGATTCCTTACAGATGGATGGGAAGACAGCCACTAAAACATCTTGCCTGTGAGAAACAATTTCCATGGCAGGATTATGGATGGTGCAAATGCAGTACTGGTTACAAGTTGACTAGAAAACAGGCAGGTCATTGGACAGATGTCCAGCAACTTAAGTAGACAAATAATAATACCAAAAAAAAAAAAAGAGGAAGCAATTGGAAACTATTTAAAAATCTTTATAAAAGTCACCGTCTTGCACAAGGAGACTTTCTGGCTAAAATCACTTCTCCTTTAAAGCCACATTTTTTTGTGCTTCCACAGCACCACCTGGTGGTTGAATCTGGTAACGCTATATTATTTGTAATGTTACACACAGCCCCTATTAAACATATGAAAGTGGTGCACTGATAGTAAGAGACAGGGTGAAGAGGGAGGAGTTGCATCTTCAGGATTACAAGGAACGTTTTCACACGGCCGCTTGCTACCTGCGGGATCCAGTGGAAGTCCTTCTGCTGGCCGGGGCAGACATGGAGGCTGGCACTGTCACAGGCTGCAGTGGCTGCTCTTCAGTATCTCAGCCTGCAAGGAAACACAAACAGACAGCTGTCTATCAGTGCATTCATCAGCATAACCTATCCTGAGCAACACTGCCCTCAGCCCAATGGGCTCGCTTGTTGCACCTCGGGGCAGTTTGTAGTTCTGCAAAGTGTGGCTGCATCTTTGTGCTCTGTAGTTCATGTTACACAATACAGTCGTTTCTGTTTTTATTTGTTAGCCAAGCATGCCTGTGAGAGCACTGGTTTATAGAGCAAGAAACTCAAACAACATTTTGATGGCTTGGATGCAAAGACCTACTGCTGCATTACTGACTCATCATTCATGATGGTGCAAAAAGCTGCTACTTGCCTCTCATTTTAAAATATTTTGCAGCGTTGCCTCGGTTTAGACAAAGTTACACTAGAGCTCGGTCATGTGCATTAACAGCAAATCTTGTGAAGAAAGAAAACATAATGATCACGTATTAATTAAATTAAGTCAGTACTAAAAGGCAGCACTGTAGTCATTGTGGACTGCATCCACATTACATAAGAAAGCAACTGCTCATGTATAGTTCAATCAAAAGCAGATAAACAAATAAACAATTCCCAAGACATAGCAACTGGACAACAAGTAGGGTCAAAAGCAACTTTGGCATGCATGCATATACACATCCATCCACCCGTCCATCCATCCATACGTCTCCACCAATTAAGATACCTCATCTAGTCAGAACTGTAACCCCAAAATGCTCTGCAAAATCATGTAGCTGCTCTGCATCATCCACCCTCCCCGATGGCAGCATAGAAAACATCTGCAAGGAAGCACTGGTGTCAGGTGGAATAAGCATACTGTACCTAAACCTGAAATCAAATAGGTAGACCACCCCAACATCAAATCACCCAGGATGCTGACGGCAAGTCCAAACACATACACAACTGCTGGCTACCACAATCTAGTTTAGAGGGAATGTACGGGGCAGTGCTGTGCAATGCAGGAGAGACCATTAAAGCTGCAACTGCCAGCACGCATTGAACACCAAGGAGAGGTGAAAGGTCTCCAGCTCTTACTTGTATTGAGTTTTGGTATTCCAGTGTCTACAGGTGTCACCCAAAACAAACAGCAGCACTTGGGGGACAATGCATGTTATTGGTATGCAGGCAAGGCAAGGGGTTTGCAATATTAAAATATGAATCTGTGCTGGGAGTTCATCTTTCCCCTGCCCTTAAACTAGGAGTTCAGCTGAAAAAGAGGAAAAAGAAATACGGGTTAAGCAGCTTTTACCACCTAAGCTAGGGTTGCCAAGCAACCCTGTAATAGAAGAGCATCCCTGATTAACACTTTAGAAAAATACATTAAATGAAATGCAAGCTAGTTCTGTTTCCATTGCAGGCAGCCCCTTTCAAATGATGCCATAAAAACAACGAAAGAGATAGCATGACAGCAAAAGGCAAATATGCATGTAGCTAAATCATTCTCCAGTTTAGGACCTTTGTGTTGCACATAATGTCGTGATATAAATCCATCAATTAAGATCACACATGCTAAATGCATTATTGACTACATGAAACACCGTTCAAGTAACACATTACAGAATCAGGAACGATCAGGAATGGTACCATTGTGTAAATACTGCAGACAAAAAAAAAAAAAAATGAAAGCAAGATATAATGCAAGCGAGTACTCCTTGCAGACGTTTTTACAGAGTAACAAAACCTGTTTTGTGCATGTGTGGTCCTACAGAGTCAACGCTTGGATCGGCTCCAGATTGCCCGCTATCTTTCAAGTTCCCATCGGCGGTCTGTCCTTAACTAATCCTTCAGCACCATTCCTCCGGCTGCATTAAGGAAACGGTCGTCCCCCCCCCCTCCCCTCCTTTACTGCAGCACGCAGAAAGTCATAATGCAGTTTCACCTAAACCACACTGAACTGCCGGCACTCTGTGGCTGCCAGGGCTTGAGTACCGGGTGACACTGATAAACAGCACTATGTTTTATTCTTCAGCAAGAGACACGAGCAAGCGGGCAGGCAGCTGTTTCAAAGACTATTCAAGATTTATAGGGCAAAAAAAAAAGAGTAATGTTTAACATATGGGAGCTGATCTATGGTGCAGCATCAATCTGAGGTTAATATACAAACCCAGCATCACAGTAAATAAGTACAAAGCTGGCATAGCTGTGATTTATCATCAACTTCCTCCACAGTGCACTCTGTTAGAATACACTGGCTTGTTTGTTCAGCAGAAATGACCCCCCCCCCCCCCCCCCCCCCCAAGGAGGTGGATGCTAGCAGAGGCAGGCAATGACAGGAGTGGGGTTGTCACTGTAATCTAACAAGACAATGATGTAAACGATGGGTAATGTACTCCTTTAACAACCTTGAGTGTGTACAGCCCTTGTTGCAGTCACAACTTTTAACCACATAAGACCAGTATTATCAAAGCGTTTACTACAAAGTTTAAATTTGAAGCATTATTTGTGAAAAACTACGTTAAAATCGCCAACAATAAAAGGCACAGTAATTAGTAGTATATGGAGTTTCACTTGCACAGAGAAGCATACAGCATCTTCACACACCTGAATAAAGCTGACCTTCAGCATTACAGACTGTACCTGCTTGGAGCCCCAAATGTAATCCCCTTACACAACATGGAGAGAGCAATGGGAATAACGAGTTCCCATCTGAAAGACTCAGCTAAATATCTGAGTAAACACACCAAGCAAAGCCTGTGCTGCTCACAACAGTTTCTGCCCCCATTTCTTGCAAACCTGCAGCTCCAGCATAAACCAGCAGGAGGATGACTCAGAGTCACAAGTCAAATGACTGACTCAGATAATACTCAAGCTGTTTCAATAGGACACATGCAGACTGGAGAAGCTGAAAGTAACTAAAGTTCTGATTTTGAAATATGCAATTCTCTTCCTTTTCATCATCTTCCACGACAAGCAATTGGTAGCGTGTGATAAAGTGTATGTTATTATGCTATATGTGGTGCGGGAGAAACATCAGCTTGAACCAGCAGTGCTCTGAAAGAAAGGTTCTCTATAGGAGGTTCTTTAAAGTGCCAGACAATTGCCAGGCATGCCTCTTCCACTCTCTAGGAGAACCAGCTCAGCATTTTATCAATGGCCTCAGCATTTTAGGAAATGACTGCATTTACTTATTGCTTCCATTAGTGCCTAGCAGCCTTCAATTTGCAGCTGTCAAGACTGAGATCTTTTTAACTTGCTCATAAAGCACATCACGCTGCCCAGAAAGAGAGGGAGTAGCACTCACCGGCACTCCTCGCAAAACACCAACAGATCATTAAAAAGCAGGCACCGGTACAACCACTAACACTTGGCACATGCTACATCTCAATCCAGAAATGGGATTAATGGGGGACTATTCACAAGATACTTGCAGAGATTATTGATCTGTACATGTAATCTGAAGCCAGACCTGCTTGACATTCCAGTTTGTATACATTCCTTAAAAGGTAGTTTCATTCTGAGCTGACATGCTCTGGCTATTTGGTGGCAGGGCTTGGAGTGTTTAAGGCATGCAGCCATTTTTCTATCTCTTCCGAGTCTGAATCTAAACAGCACTTTGTAATTCTCCCAATGTTATACTATCTCCGGTATGATGTCATAATAGCTCCCAACCCTATTATTAGTCTTGCTAATATTACCACTAGTCAAAACGGAAAATATTGGAATAAAAAAATATATACTGGCTGAACATTTGAAAAAAAAAAAAAATAATAATAAAATTGCAGGCTCTACAAGTATACCACTGAACCTTTACCATGTGACCAACGAAGACGAAGGACTGTGCAGTTAAATCACAATCAAGTCCACCCAGTAAAATGGGCTAAAAACAATACTGGTCCCAGTAGAGGAGAAGGTCATAAAATCTGTATTTTATTACGTTTTCAAAACTCGACAGGCTCATTTTCTAATGTTTTAAATGGTGGTTGTATTTATCCACAGTTGTTAAGATAAATCAAATACACACACCAGTGTGTTTTGTACAGAATTCCTTACTCTCCTAAGGAAAGTTGTATACTTGAACACAAGTACCTTTATATTAACAAAAGGAGACATTATTATGTTACAACCAATGCCAGGTATTAGATTTCAATTCTCTGAATTACTGATGGATCAATCCAGTGGCAGCACAGAGCTGCAACAGCCCAATGCTTTTAAAAAAGACAAACATTTCTAAACGCAGCTCAACGTCCAGGCCCCGTTGAAAACCAATTAAAAATAAACCCAGATGTGAAAGCGACCGCCCCTCCTATAACCCTGACCTGATGAACCCATCCACATCTACACCATGTAATTGGGTCAAGGGTGCCCAAGACATTCAAGACTGACAATTCACCAATAAACACAGCTTAATGATTTGTACACAAGAGACTGAACCTATTGGTCCTGTTTGAAAAGACCAACACTCCACCAGCATTCATTGCCAGACAACACAGCAAATGCTCGACTAGTGAGACTAATTTACTTAAATTATGTCCACTTCACTCGCCCTACCCTCGTGAGATACTAATGATTCCATTGTTTCTCAATCTGCAATCATGCCAGTGTTTTTGCAAAAACCAGTTCCAGGAAGTATGGTTTAGCAGCCCCCCTAATTCATTCTTTTTAGCAGCAACAGAGAGGAGGACAGGGTTTGTTTCCATGGCAACAGAGTCTGCCTTGAATAGAAATGAATCACAAAACTTGATGCACAGCGATATGATGACTGAGCAAGTTGCTTTTGTACAGGACTGAACTTCAAAACAAAAGACATGTTTATTCTTGATGTATAGGGTTTGTGATCATTTTTTCCATCCTACATCCTACAGTGTATAGTTTTAGTGCTGTGGATTTATTTTCAAATGAAATTGGGTCTGTGAATTACGTAGGAGCTACATTAAAAGCACCCTTTTCCTGCAAACGTCCACACCAACACCTAGAAAGGGAGCTCCATGCCTGAGCTGTCTCCCAACAGCCTGAAAAAACACTCAACTAATACAGAGATACTACTGAGAAAGAAAAGCTGCTACAAGATAAAAAAAATAAAGTCAGTCAAGTAACATCTTCACCCAAAATAAAAGGGACATGCATCAGAAAAAAATACAAAACATTAAACTGAACAAACCCTGATCTCCTTCTTAACCTACTGTTGCCACACAGCATCCTAAAGTATTCACATACAGGGCCATTTCGAAATCAGCTGGCCATTTGGCACTGATGCTGTGAGGAGAAAACATTGCCCACATGGCAGCAGTGACACTTGGCAGGTAGAGACACCAGACAGTTCCCAGGACTACCAGCACCGATTACAAAGGGCTCTGGAATCGACACAAGTATAATTAAAGGTATCCTGCTCTATTTCCCCTAATAACCCCGCCCGGATGTAAACATTCATTGTGCCCAAGGTATAGGCGACTTCTTACTTTAATCTACAGCTTCCTTCAGCACAAAGTGGAGCAGGGCAGCTAGCTAACCGGCGATGTGAGATGTGCCAATCTCCCCTTTCAGAGCTACAGTGTTCCTTTACTGTTTGCTAGGCCTGCATTTACACAACTGCTTCATTTCTACTGCCTGCAAAATGCATGAAACGAGACTATGGACTCTTAAACAATCGCCTTAGCCCTGGGCGTTACAATGAGGCAATGCTGGTGGAGTGTTGAACTGGATTACAGTTCAGTAGCCAGCAGTCAGACAGCATCACACTCCAGTGCAAACTGCACTACACAAGTGCGTTACTTAAAGGACCAGCGTCAACGTATTGGAAATACAGCACGTACTTGTTCCTCCCGATTACTTTTGAGAGTCTGTTTCATGGATGCACAAACAGCCTTGAATACCTGTTACCTGCATTACAGTTTGCACTTGCTTGGATGAACTCGAACACTCTGCACTTACTACGTGTGCACATTTGAAAACATTAGTACAATAAATGCGTACATACAAATAATACAAATGTGGCCTTATTTATTTTGGTGATATTGCACACAAAATGGGGCACACCATGCATTAAAAAATACAAAATGATGAATCCCTGTGATTTACTATGCACCACGTCTTGCATATAAAAAGGCGTCAGTTTTAAGGCTACATACATAAGCAGAGTGCATCGTTTGAGGCCTAATGCAGGATTCCGATTGAACAGCAATGAAGACCTGCTTCAGCCAGTTACACCTATTCGGCCTGTGTATACCTTTAGACCAGGATGCTCTTAAAAACTGTACAATACTCTACAATAAACATTTACAGTGTGCAGTGCGCTATGTTATGCAACGTAAAGGTAGCTCACCTGGGTCTTGAAAAGGAAAACAGTGCAGCGATTGTACAGATAAGAGTGCTTCCAATTCTAATTGAAAGTAAACCATGTTAATTAGTTTTAATCCCGGTTATATAGTGGGTAAAAACAAACAAACACAAAATAATAATCGTTGTTTCTACTGTGACGAGAACATTCTTTGAAAATAAAAAAAGAAACACACAGAGATACGTGTCACTACAAAATCGAACTCACACCACGCAAAAACAAATCTACAGGTTTTATAAGACTGCACGAACAGTTATTTTAAACTTGTTTTTATCATTTCCGTTTGCAGTTATTTGAATGGAATCGCGAACGATGTAAATATTGCTTTTGGAATATGTGCGTCCGAGAACGCTCACCTGAGAATTCCAAGCCCTCGCTCCTCGTCACATTCACTAGCACGCCTGCTCTTGACGCAGCACCACTGCAGTATGCAAGGGCTGTGAACACAGCAACCAATGCTTCTTAACAAGAGAAGCAGGAAAGGGCAACACGCATCTGCACAAACGTCAAAGCACGAATCAAGTAACACCTATTGCAATTTTCATTCAATATTAAATTATTCAGTTCATGCAGATTGTGGCTTTGATTTGTATTTGCCAAGTACGACTATAACATCTGACTGGTTGCTGCAGTGGAACACTACAGATGCCCTTCACCGGTAACATGTATCATACAAACAATATGACTGCAAAATAACACGCATGCAGGCTTTACCTGTTTAGGTCTCCATTCTAGTGCTTCATTGCGTCTGTGATTGGTGATCCCCCAAGGTATCAATTCACCAGTACTTTTCTATTCCATTACAGCCAGAGTGGGAGGGATGTGGGAGGTGTGTACAACGACTCAGCCAAGCTCTCCAGCCAGCCGCAGCTAAGCAGTTTTAGAGCCTCTTAAAGAGATACAAGCGTAATCAACTCAATAGAGTTATAAAATATAACTGTTGTTTTTCAGTATGTACACTCTGCATTGAAGCATTAGAAGAAGGAAAAAAAGAAAAGAAAAATCTCGAGTAAGTCAATGCAACATGTAGACGACAAGCAGGTGGCCCAGACCTGCAGCCCAACCCACGCTGCTTGCTGTCACTCATTATGGGTCACCGTGAACAGCAGAGCCCTGCAGTGTGTGATGCGTATTTGAGATTGGAGCGCAGGTGGGATTTAAGATCAGCGAACAGCACGGGGGTGTCCTGACTTTCAGAATGTTCACTGCAGAATCCTTAAAGCGCGTTTGTAGTCTTCCTTGACCTTACCTGCGTTCATTATTAAACGCTGATCTAAGGATAGTACTGGTATTCACCAGTTCTTTTCACGTAATTATTGCTGCCAGTCCTGGATTGGCTATCGGTGTCCTTTCCACGAGAAGATGCTGACCCAGTCGCGGAGCTTGTACAAAGTACCTGTATGTGGCATCAATTCACCGTGAGAATATGAAATGCACCTTGACATGCGTGGCTGTGGTAAAATGGTAAATACCACATCTAATTTGAACAACAACCCTGTTACCTGTCATTTTCATTGTTTTAGTTCTTGAATCATTTTTCAGCAGCCACATTACAAATAAACGGCTGACAAACTGATGTCGAAAAAAAAAAAAAAAAAACTTTTTCGTAATATTTCTTGTCATTTTGTGTTAAAACACCGTATCTGTATTACAGCACATGCTGACTTCTAATATTCGATTGAATTATTCAACCGTTTATCTGCCATAAAAGAGAAATACTCTCGTCTGAAAGCACTAAATCTGCGCCTTTGACAGGAACAAGGCAAGTGTGAATTACATCATCCAGAAGTCACAGACCTGAAATGTGGGAGTGGTTCCTGTTTCCTTCTGCCTCTGTCTGCCAGCTACAGCCTGGAAGGCATTGCTGCTGCCAAAGGATTAATACCAATACCATCTGAACCGAGACTGACTGCATCATGTCCGTTTCCAGGGTTTTAATCAGGAAACCACTGCTGAGTATTTTGCGTCTTCCCAGCGAAGCCTTTTTGAAACAAAAAAAGCACTGCATTCCAGGTTTCTTTTTAAAATATCTTTTTTTTGTGGGCCAACTTGGGTGTCACAAAAAGTGTAGTTTTACCCGAGCAACCTGGAACTCAATAATGAGTGCAAGGTGTTCATGACAACTCAGAATTATTTAGTACAAAGGAAAGAAGCTGGCACATGAGTTTAGGCGTTTCAGTACAGGAACTTTAAGCAACTAAAACGTTCAAGCCTCTGAAATGAGTTTAAAAGTATTTGCTTTTTATCTGTTTAGTTGTTTATGCTGGCAGAAATAATTAATTGCTTGAAATGCTATTAGCTGCCCTTTTATGTTTTAACAACAACAAACATACACACCTCAGGCTGTTCAGGTGACTTGGCAGGAAAACATTTATTTGTTTTCAGATCTCAACATTTTAAGTTATGTAACATTAAAAATATAATTATATTTTTTAACATATGTACAGTAGTCCAAACTATTAAGTGAATTAACATGTGAACTGAAATAAATACAAAAATATTTGTCTATTAAGGAAGTGTTTTGCAGTTTGTGAACAGGTACTGAAATGTTAACATGCTGTTATAAATATACTCTAAACACAATTCTTTCTTATTGAACACCTCCAATGTTTGTGTCATTAAAAAAAAAAGTTTCTGTGTTTAAAAAAAAAAAAAAAAAAACTAAAAGGACTTAGCTACTTAGATCTTAATTCAATCCAAATAATTAACTTTATATAATGCCATTCAGACCATAAAGTAGCTGCAATAAATACAAGCCACTGCACACAAACACAAAGAACAATTTAGACGCAGTAAGCGTATCTCTTTTTGTGCCAAATAGAGTTATTTTACTCATTTTTTTAAATATTTTTTTTTATAAAAGTTTGGTCCTGGGGTTGCAATGATATCATCATAAGGTTTAATCTGGGAGAGCACAATTGCACTCTGCTTCTTCAACACCAAAAAGCAGAAGAACATCGCGGCAGCATGTTTTCGGGTTTCATTCCTGCACAGTTCTTGCAAATTAAATGCGGAGCATCCAGAGTGCTCTTGTTTCTGTACAAGTGGAGGGAAAAAAAAAATCAAATTTTTCTAATTATTAAAAAATCATTATTTAATGTATCAGAATGCGATAATACCTGAGATACCCATCTATAGGTAACTCCAAGATGTACCCAAACTTGCACATAAAGTGCAATATCGATTATCTGGCTGGATTAAGTCTAAAACTGAATTATCCCATTAAAACTTTAGGGTTTTGCAGGTTACAAATGTTCATAATCAACAATATTGTGCTTTTTAAGCATGCAAAGTTAGTCACTTGCAGTAGTTTTCAATTACAATAACTTGCACAATGTTGAACAACACTTACTTGTAAAGTATGTAACAGGTGCTGAACTCTCTTGTTCAGTTTTTTCTCTTCAAAATCCTGTCCATCCACTGCTGCTTGTGCCTATTTTGCCAAAAGATATTTAAACAAAAAAAAAAAAGATACTTTACAGCAATTTTGTGCGAAGCATGTAATGCAAAATTATTACCACTGATACTATTAAAATAGAGAAACATAAATTCATAAAAGAAACCCAACCGCAATTAGAACCATTGCTAGTCAATGGTTCTAACTTTTTTTTTTCAGCTGACCTTTTCCATTTGAGTTAGACTTTGGTCAAGTTTTCTTTCCTGCCCCATGGAAGGATTAACAAGCATAGAATCCTCAGACGGCATGTCCAGCAAGGCTGTCTGGGTTTCACTGACCTCCTGTGTAGCAGAGAACACTTCACTCAGGATTTATGTCAGGCAAATATGGTTACAGAACACAATGTAGGGTTAATTTGCTGTCTTTCTGGCCAATTTCATATTGCAGTATACCCCCTTGTGTTGAATACTACACTTTATCAGTATAATTACTTAATAAGCCCCCCCTTTTTTAAACTGAGCAAAATTAGGTATCATGGGGAGTGCCAGGAAACGGTTACACATTTAAAGCATTCAAGTATCCTTACTTGCAAGACTGTGCTAACTACAGACGGCATGTACAACACTGATGACTGCAATTTGCTTTATAACATATTAGGTCATTATTCTAATTTCATCCTTAAAGGGCTGACAAGAGTATTTCTGGTTAAGAGCCAAGATTAAAAATTACAGGAAAAAAAAAAAAAGATATGACTATTATTTAAACCTTCTACCTTCATTCCACTCTGATCATAAATACATCACCCATCAACGTACAGCTTCACTCTCGAATTCTGTATGGCGTCTGTTAATATCCCTAGAGAGTGGTGTGTGTTCTATGATATTTCTAGTTGATTCCTGCATTAGAGACACATCTAAATGGCTCGGATCCTCCATCGAGATGACTGTCTCACAAATTCCCACATAAAAAAAAAAAGAACTGAACATCTTAAGTAATGAAGACGATACCTTGTTAAACTTTGGAGTCATACTGCGGACACATTTATTATAAAAAACAGTACTGTACTAGTCTATCTGAAATCTGTCTTAAAAGTGAAAGAACAGTGCCCAGCTTTGAATGCATATTTAGGAAATACTGTTAGGAAATTATGCCTTTATATATATATATATATATATATATATATATATATATATATATATATATATATATATATATATATATATATATATATTTATAGAATTCCGTGTATGTATATTTTCAAAATATAACAAAAAAATTTGCAAATGTAATATTACATTATGTAGATAACTCTACAACCTTCAAAACCTTATGCAGTCATTAAGGCATGCTGCAGGCACTGTTCAATGATGCAAAGATGGAAGAAAAGAAGTCATAACAGTAATTTGTTGAGCCTTGGGTGTGTGATGTTCATGAACACTGACCAGTATCATCCAATTGTTTGTCCTGTAGTTGCTTCCTCATCTCTTCTCTCTGCTGTTCCTCATCATTCCCATAGCCTTTTAAATTCCCTGGTAGTGAATCTCTCGGAAAAAGCTATTAAAATATTGATATTAATATTTTACATTTCTCTATCATATGAGTTAAAATAAGCAGCTAAAGGCAAGTGTACTAATATTTGGCATCTAACAAATATTCCTTACAGTGTATATATTTTCTAATTAAATATTTTAAATTCTGGCAGCAACACTGAATTTGTCTTTCCACAAGTACAACGCTGTCATACAAAGAAAAACAGAACAAAAAAAAAAAAAAAAGACTTAGGTAACCTAAACAGAAAGGCTGTCTCAAACAGCCTTTCAGCTGTTGAGGTACATGCTGAATTGTGAATGAATTGTTAAAAAAAGGAGGGGACACATATTTCTGTTATAGGTGACAGGTTTAAAATAGTATAAAACATCGAGCAGTTTAAAGTTCACCACAGTTATCCCATTTTAAGAAACTAAACAAGGTAGTATTTAAAGGGATTCACTGGTTGTGTTACCTTTTGTAGCTGACTGCTCATCAAACTAAAGCCCGGCTGTGAAAAGAGCTTATCCGCCCCACCAGTCTCTTTCCACTTCATCAGCGACTTCATAGGAGGAGCAACGTCTAATGTACTGGTGATATCAGAACAGTCTGTGATCTGATCTCTAATGGTTTCACTCGACAGTTCCTTTGTTTCATCCACAACAAGTTTCCTCTTCCTCTTGCCCCTTTTTCGTTCTAAATTAGCTGAAAAAAATTCACACTCCTACCTTTTTGCCAGGGCTTTTTAGGGATAATAGTGCTGGAGTGACTTAGTGTTCACAAAGCTGTACAACTTTAATATGAACATCAATTTCAGTTCCTTTCTATTGTATTTTACAACACCCAATGCATAAATAACATATACATTTTTGATGTGCTTGTATAATAGGTAATCTAGAACAACCTGCGCATACTCCATTAAATTTAAAATAAGCTGTTTTAGCCAGCCTTGTCTTACGAGTCATTATAACAGGTTCCAGTGCAAATCCCTCCTCCTCATCTGCCAGCAGAGTTGTTTCCTGTAGTGTCTGAGCATCCTCTGCTGGTTGATCAGTGGCAGAATCTTCTCTATCTGCCATAAAGAAAAGATTCACAGAATCTGTCAACCACATTCATATTTTACTGGGTGCTGTGTTTGCCTGTTGCACTTACTGGACCTAGTTTTGTCATTCAATACACGAAATAGCTTTACAAATGTAATATTAAGCATTATAATCAGTTTGATGTTAATTTTAATTATTTTTACATTACCACCATCAAAGTGTAAACTGAGAAAACAGTGGCTTAAGAGTAGTTTTATCTTTTTAATAAAAACTGAAAACGGGTTGCTTTCCATATGTCATTTTTTAATGCCAATTCACTCCTAATTGGTAATTTGGTAAAAAAAAAAAAAAAAAAAAAAAAAAAATCTATGTGAGCATGGCTTTATTTGGTTTTATTTTTCTCTTTGTATTTTTTAAATGTTTTTTTACAATGGTATAAAAGGTATTGTTTTAGAAGAAAAAATAAAGAAATTAAAAATATTACATATTGAACTTTATTGCCAGAAGATGGCAGAATAGATCAACAATGCAGTGCATACTCATTACTGAACATGCTGGCCTGAAAACAGCTAAAATGAAAACAAATCATTCATACCTGTCTTTTGAACAAACACAAAAATAACATACCATTATTATTTTCATCAAGAGGAGGCTCTGGGATCGCCACACCCACATCCCCAGCAAGAACGCCAGCAATTAATGGATTCTCTCCATGAAGAACAAAATCTAAAGGATTAAAAGACACCTTGAACCTTCAACACATATTCATTTTGGTCCTTGAACCTGAATAATATTATGTGTGAATTTAAAATAAAATACAAAATACAGAATAAAGCTCTTTATAAACTTACATTTTATACATTCTCCTTGCAAAGGCCTTTTTTAATCTGTAGGAACTAAAATGAGTCCTCTATTTCACATGTAATGCAGAACATATGAGAATGTCTACTCACTTTTATTGCGTGCTGAGGTGCTTTAAAGTGGCATTTGTTCACTATATATAAGCTGCTGTTGTAATTTAGTTATTCACTGAGTCGCATAATTGTTCAGAAGACTCAGCACACAATACCAGTAGCACCACCTGTTTATTGTTTTATTGATTAGAATGTTTTAAATTTCACCTCAATTTTGCGAAGAAACTATAATCTAATGAACTCTTTCACACCATGTCTCACGGTTATCCACTCAGGCATCTGACTTCTGAATACCTTAGTTAAACCTCTAAGCCGTTTGCTGGATATGCAATTAAACAAACCAGTGTCAAAAATTTGATCACAAAAAAGATTATCAATAAATATTTACATCATAGCAGGGTGGCTTCAAACTGACCAGGAGACAGACCTACTGGCCTCAATTTTGTAGCAAGTGCAAAGGGAACTTTTCTAAATAATAGGAAGCAAGACACTAATCTTCTTGTAACTGTTGTTTTGTGCCTTTCTCTTTTAAGCTTTTAAGCCAATGGAATTTAGGAAAAGCATACCCAAAATATAAAATCCACCTTCTTCATCACCAAAGCCATCAGCTTTAAGTCTGTCTTCAGTCAGGCTTTCAATACTAGGTAGGAGGGATTCATCCGTGCTTATACGCACACTGTCATCAAAATGGCCACCTTGTCTAAAGTGATCATCTCCTGGAAAGCAAAGACAAAATAAAAAAAGCTACAAATACCTCAAAAATACTTTAACTAAAGTATATCATACAATATACTGCACCTTATAACCTTTTCTGTTTATCAATGACTTCTAATCTGAAACATTATTTATACAAATCACAGTTAAAAACAACAATCTGTCATGTCCCTTAAGCATCTAAAATTGACTTCAAGCTATGTGTTGTAAAATATTTGGTCACCAAAGGCTCTTTATGTTGGGACTTACTTATGCTTGATGGCTGCTTATTGAAGGTGCCTCTTTCTAACATTTAAATTTCTAACAAAATACAAAATATTTTACATGCCAGGGCCACTTCAACTGATGCCTTACAATGTGCAAATTATATGAACTCCAACTGTTATAAAATACCAATGCTTGTTTTTCTAAACAATCCTTACCAAAGTTATCATCATAAATAAGAAAGTTATTTCCATAATCTTCTTTAAGAGTGATTTCTTCAGTCCTGCTCTGGTTCAGAGTAAAATGCTCAGCAACTTCAATGGCACTAGAAACCAACAAATAAAGGGTTAACCTTGATGTTATACACATTGGACATAAGGTATAGTTTAGTGCATATTGTACAGTTACATTTACAGTAACTTATTTTTTACTTAGACAATATTGGTGACTGTCCTAACTGTTGCAAGGTCATACTGTATAGTATCCAGTAAACATAAACACTACTTCAGGTCAGGCAGCTGTGATTCAAAGTCACGGAAGTCCTCAACCAAGGTAATGGCTTTATAGGGAGCTTCCAGGTTGTCTTCAGAGAGATCCGTTATACCTACAAAATTTTGAAAACAATAAACAGATCTAGGTTATGTTGTACATAACCATTTTCAAATGTGCTCGGGAGTCTGTTCCATTGATCTAAACTAAGGCTGATCTAAATGCTAATACATGTTGTTTAAATCATTATAATAGGCATGTATATTTTCAAAGGCTTATAAAATAAAGAATACACATATTACACATTTGATTTTTATATCCTATGTTGACAATGTGCCGAATTGTGAATAGACCCCATGGACTGTAGTCTCTTGTTACATAACACAACTGTATTTTAACTTTATTGAGAAAAATACATATACACATATATATATATATATACACACACACACACACACACATATATATTTGCAGATTAGGATGCAAACTAGAGCATCCTATCAATTTCCGAAAATTAATTCCACTTTCACAATTTGTTGTTTTAGGTACGGCTACTAGGACTACGACTACTACTAATAATAATAATAACCTGGACGAAAGGCTATTTTGATTTTAACAACTGCTTCATTGCAGTCTGCCAAGAGATATTTTGCTTTCCTGGAATAGATCCTCACAACTCCTAGAAGCAAATGTCCCGATGTTCTCAAAGCAATTTTCATCTACATAAAAAAAACAAACAAACATAAAGCAATCTTTTTTTTTTTTTTTTTTACACAGTGACATAATCTAACAAAGCATTTATATCAACAATGTTGCTAAATATTTCAAGTGTGTACTGTGTATGCTAACTTTGTATTTATTTTTCTATAAATGATGTTTTTTTTTCTGTTAGCCCCACCCCCATACCTTTGGTGAAAGTATATCTTTAACTGTAGTTTCCAGATTGCACTCGTAAACATGAGTTTTTGTAATCTTCTTTTCCCAGTGAGCGGCCAGCCATATCTTAGCCAGAGGGCCGCGTTTGGACATAAACAACTGCGTGTAAAACATCTTGCAGCTAATCTGGCGTTTCTAAACCTGCTGAACACACAGAAATAACAAACTCGAACATTTTATCTGAGCAGGTGGGCAACACGTTTACACATAAACATAATTACAAGACCTACAACACAACCTTAGATTGTTACAGAAAGCTACCAACAGGCAGCTGGAGACCGACTACGAAATGTCTTTAACTGAGCATGCACAAAGTTTAAATGCGCTCGAGCCAGCAGCAATCGCGAGGCAATGCAAAGCAGGCAGTTCTGCATCTCAGTCAAGCGCCGTGCAGGGTAAAAGCGACTCATGCTAGACAGGGTCATGTTGTGACCTTCCCCATAATAAAATAATTAATACATGTATTTGTTTTACCATTACAAAGAAACTACCGGTACTTATCGCCTCACAGAGCCCTTTCTTCTTCAATCTGAATTGGGAATGACAGTTGGGAGCGGGAGTTGGGAGCCTTATATATAATTAGTTCAGGTACTACAAACATGAAAAAAAATAGTAGATTACTACTAGGCACGTTTATAGCATTGATGAAAATGTGTTTGTCAAAAAAAAAAAAAAAAAAAAAGAGATATTCGATATATAGTCTTGATATAATCTACAGCACCCGCTCAGCTACGTTATAGATGTTTACATTTTGCAAACATACATGTTTCTTGAAAGTTACATGTTTTGTATTAAATAAAGCATTGAAGTATATTTCGTTGCTAACAGTACGCATACTAATAACAAAGCAATAGTCTACTACTAACTACACTGTAGGCTTCATTTTGTTCTGTGTAACTCAGTTGTGCAGTAGACGCCACAACTGCGTAGTGTATTACAACCTTTTCGCCAACAGAGGACACCATTTCAAAACTATTATACGTCTGGACCTGATTTCTTTAGACAAGCAGATCGAGTCTCCTTGTAATGTAGTCATACGGTCTGTAAGTGCGTGGGTAAAGAAGGTACTAATCAAAAGAAGCTACTGTCATTTTCCTGACTTGAGTGAGTGTCATCTGTACTCTTAAATGACTAGAACTGCTACTACACACCTGTTCTGAGGTTCGATTTCCTAGCTGGATATTTGGTAGGAAAGCCAGCAGCTGCTGAGAGGTCAGATATATGTGCCTTGGAAAAGTATTCAGACCCTTCCTATGGTGTCCCATTTTGTGAAATTGCAAAATGATGCATACACATTTTTAAAAACTTAATGTTTTATTCAAAACTTGAATGCTCAAACTGAAGACTTCTAAGGGTAAGATAAGTTATAATAAATGTCAGCAAAAACTAAAGAGAAAAAACTGAAATATGTCGATTGCATAAGTATTCAGACCCGTCAGCTCACTATTTGGTGGAAGCACCTTTGCTTTGGGTAAGTCTCTACCAATTTTGCATGCCGACTTGGTGCAATTTGTGCCCATTCTCCTTGCTTGGGGATCATTTATGGACAGCAGTTTTCAAGTCTTTCCATAGATTCTCAATAGGATTCAAGTCAGGACTTTGACTGGGCCACTCAAGGACATTCACTTGCTTATTCTTAAGCCACTCCAGTGTAGCTTTGGCCTTGTGCTTTGGTGAAGTGTTCTGGATATTGTGTGTTGACTGATGCACATTTTCTCCCATCTCAGCTATTGAACTCTATAGTTTTTTTAAAGTTGTCATTGGCCTCACAGTGGCATCCCTCATCAGTTTCCTCCTTGCCCGGCTGCTCACTTTGGAGGGACGGCCTGATCTAGGCAGTGTATGGGTGGTACAATGCACCTTCCATTTCTCGATGATTGAGTAGACTGTGCTCACAGGGATAGTCAGAGACTTCAATATTTTTTTGTACCCTTCTCCAGATTCAATGACTTTATCCCTGACTTGCTTTGAAAGCCTCTTGGTATTCATGGTTGAGTCTTTGCTTGAAATTCACTACCTAACCAAGGAACCTCACAGAGACAGGTGTTTTTTATTGTGAAATCATGAGAACCACTAATATTGCACACTGACAGGAGCCATTCAACCAATTGTGTGGCTCGTTAAGGTCATTTTGTGCACCTGAATTCATTTAGGTTTGGCACAGCAAAGGGTTTGAATACTTATGCAATCATGACTTTTCCACTTTTATTTCATATTAATGATCTTACTTCTTTCTTTTTGTTTTTGCTTTGAATGTGTGGAGTAGGTTGTGTATATAACACATATTAATTCCTACTTCAAAGTGTCATGACTGCAAGCTTTAAAGCAACAAAATGTGAAAACTATGAGAGGGTCTGAATACTTTTGCAAGGCTCTGTGTATATATATATATATATATATATATATATATATATATATATATATATATATATATATATATAGAACCTACGAGTCCTCATGTCAGTGGCACATAGCCAAGGAGCAAACCGCAACCTACAATCTGCAGTGACAATCAGTGGGCAAGTGGGGATCACAAAAGAATACATTAGTGCCTTGGCTGTGGTTCGACCCTTTGCTGTGCTTAACAGGAACAGACTTGTTCCTGTTTCCACCAAACAAAGCATATCCTGTCCACTTCCTGCAAAACAATATGTTCCTGCGGTCGGTGAACCCCAGTCCTCATTTACGCAATGCTATTTCAGAATAGACCAATACATGCATTCAAGATCTACTGCAAAGTGCTTGTGGACTAAGATTAATAACTGATCAGTTTCAACCTCTGAGTTTAGGCAGAATTTTCCCAAAATAGGATACATTTCCAAGAAGATACGCAAAGTGGCTGCTCCAGTGGATGGAAATGGGCATGGAAATGTTTCCTGCTAGACCAACTACAGGGTTCGGGTGGTGCTAGTTCACCACATGGTGCTTTAGCAAACCCTACGGGTCGGGTCCCTCACAAGACCAGTTCAGTAGCTTTGCAAATCTCCATTCTAGTGAATACAAAAATAGACATTGCAGGACAGAAAGAGAATAGTCATGTGACAGGAAGAAAGGACTGTGGCGGAATTGAATTCCTAGGGGTTCTAAATTGGAATGGTGAGATCACAACCCTGCCCTTATTTTAATGATCATATTCGCTGGAATGGCGGTGGAACGTTTATTATAAATAGATTTTATAGAGCTAGAAGCTGACCTTAATAATAATATCTTTATATAGCAGCTTTCATAGTGGACCACCATCACAAAGCGCTTTACAGAGGTAAGCTGTGAACTGTGCATTATATGCAGAATCACTTACAATAGGACATTGATTTAACATCTCAAGCACAGGAAGGAGCACAAGGAAGTTGTCACACAGTGAGTCAGTGGCAGAGGTGGGATTTGTACCATTTATCTTCTGGTTACAAGCCATGGACTTTAACCACTGGACCACACTGCCTCCTAAAGAGAAGAGTATGGTGTTGTCCTTCGGTCATTATGCCAGCTGAAAGCACACAAGTCCAGGTGCATTTGGCTGTAATCTTTTATTTCTTTTTCTTTTTGTCTGGAACACTTTAATCCTCTTTCTCTGTGATCATGCTTTCGCAAGAGAGCCCTAATCAAATAAACCACTCTCCTCGATCTCCTGTCAGTGAAAGAAAATACCCTGCTCCAAACCTTGAAGGGATTTCTATCTTGCTTTTGGCACTTGCTTTTCAAAAGTGAGATTTATGAGCAGAGATTTGAGTGGGGAAGAGATGATTATTCCAGGAGCTATAGAGTGTTACACAGAGTAGAGACACTTTTAAGTCTGAGTTTGTTTGCCTGGGGGCTAGCTATGGTTGAATAATGAGTAGAAAAGGAACAGTGAACAATAGAAGAAATGTATGGATAATTAATCCAGCTGAATTAGACTAAAATGGAAACAAATTTAAACTTTGAGGGGTACAGCCTGCTGCATTTATATGACGTAAAAGGTGTCAGTTCTTGTAGAACAAAAGATATTTCAGATGAGTTGCTGCGTGGCATCTGAAAGCCATACATGGTGCAGTAAAAGGGAACTCTGCTCGATCCATTCATTTTACATTCAAGATGTCAATATGCTTCCTTGCTTCTGCCCGTATGAGGCACGAAGCAAACGAGCAGCAGGGCGCACTTTCATTACCCAATTCCACCAGCAGGACTTTGCTCAGAGAACACCCTAATGATCTTATAATACAGGGCCGTAACACAAAACGACGTTCTTCATTGCCCAACACCACAGTCTGCCCACTTCTTTCTTATACCAAGATTGCATTTACATGTATATTTGCTTGGAAATGAGGCGTCGTATTTATGGAGGAAGAAAAAAAACCCAAACATTTATATTATTTGAAAAGGGCCCTTTGTTTTGCTGGATTATTTTTTTTATATATATATATATATATATATATATATATATATATATATTTCAAAAACCACAGACTAGAAGGTTGCATTCATTAAAAAATGTATTACCTGTGGATTCAATCCTGCTCATAGCCTGATTGCATTAAATTGCAAAAATGCTTTTTGTTTGGAAAATGCAGCACAAGTTTAATTTCATTCAAACAAACTGTATGCATATATTGTGCATGAACAGGCTCACTGTCGCCAAGCTTTTATGAAAGATTATTCATGTTTCGGGTGTTGTCTGATCAAAGAGGCCATTGCATAAAGGATCACAGATAAATGTATCTGGAATTTGTCATAGACTTCAAGTAGTGTTAAATTCACTTTATAAAGTGAGGATTTCTTGGGCTGGGAACCGAGAAACTCTATAATCCAAAGCATACCTTTGCAAATGTAAATGTAATTTATATTATTTTTAAAGCACGATATATTCTAGTTTGAGACATTCAATTGCATTAAGAGCAAACAACCCCCCCCCCTTGTCTAAAAGTACTAAATGTGACCTTTCTTTCACATCCCTGAATGCACCACAACTCAGGAGTTGATGAATTTAATAGGGTCTGATGGAGCAGAATGGCCAGGTTAATATCCAGTCCTTGTCTAATGTCTCTATTTGTTTTTTGAGATGTTCATGACTGGAGTCTCATTCTCTGCAGTGCAGAAGCAAGCAGAAACGATTTGAAACTGAGGACGCTCATCCATGTGTATGAGGACAGGGGCTGGATTGTCAAGCAAATTAAAGGGCAAAAATAATTGTATTTGATTTTTTTATTGTTAATGATGGATAAACAAAGTGGCTAAAGTTACCGGTTCACATTGTTTCAGGAACTTAAAAAGAACCACCTTGAACCACCTCATAACTGGCGCTCCCACAGTGCGTCTGCTTAATATGAGATACTATGAATCACTCAGTCTGAGCTCTTTCAGTGCAACCCATAGTTCTACTTTCTTGCTCTCTGTTTTTATGATTGAAGGCCAGCCTGCAAGATAGAAACTGTATGAGTTCCATTGCAGTTATGTAATTAAAACTTATCAGCTAGGATTCATCAGCTAGGAAGTATGTCACCCGACTCTTAGAAGAGTTTACCGTGAAAAGTGTGCTCAGTAATGTAACAGTTTCCATTCGCACTCTCCCGTACACTTGTGGTTTACCATGTTTATTTTTCCCACATACTTTAGCCATGCTTTTCCAGTGTTCTGCTACCCGTTTCTATGCCTTTCATCCATAAATCATTATGAATAAACAATGTTAGAAAGATCTAAAAGTGATCATTTTAACAAATCACAAATCAAATAGCAAAATCGCCCATGCACAGCACACCAGCCAAAATCACTCAGGACCACTGTAAAGTAAATCCGTTTGTACGCAGAATCTTTTGTTTCAATGAATTAATTGTGGATTTGAATCCACAACTTTAAAACAGTTCTGCTAAATTACAGAGAAATGTTTCTGACAATATGCAGCAGACAGTTCACACTGGGTTTTGCAAGCTATTCAGATATTCCTTTTGAAGCTATACGAATGATTTCATAGTGCTACTGTTCCTCTCTCTATTATTACAGTATAGGAATCCCTGCAGTGCTAATGAGGTTACGGAAGGCCATTGAAATGAGAATGTCACACCAAGCTAGCTTGACAGGCTGGCTCCGAGGCAGTCAGCAAATCTAATATTAAATGTTTAAGCCGAAAACTGCGTTTTACATTCTCCCCAGGTTAAACCACGAGCACATGTTCATTTAACATTTTCTGCCTGAAAAAGCGAAAGGACAATTGTTATTTATAAGTCCTGTTAAGACAAAAAAAATGCTCCTAGGCGTTTTTCTCACAGGGGATGAAGACTAATCTGAGACACCGATCTCTATCACTTCGGAATTCTTACCTTCCTCCAAGTTGCTATGAGTCAATATCCCACTGCGTCGTTGCTCAACCATGTGCCACAGTATCAGTGATGAGACCCCAGATATCAGTGCTGCTCAGAGGACATGCTTATACAGTAGCCGGAATATATTATCTATATTAAAAAAACTACCCCCTTATTTAAAAGAGGCAATAAAAGTAATGTATTTGTGCAGAGACTTTGACAGGAGCATGCACAGTATCCATGCAACAGTTTCCTTGTGAAAACACTGTAATTCCCTGGAATTTTCCATCTTTAGACAATACTCTGGTGCTGACTGGCATTCCATGTTCCACTGGTGTTTAATACACAGACCATCTCCTTCAGCCGTCTATCTATGTATCTGTTTTATGTATGACTGTGTGTGCGTGGGGCCGGCACCTTTAATCCCCAAAGCAATTCCATTCATCTTTCTGTTGTTTAATCAGACAGTGTTTTATACAACTTCCTATTTCATAGAGAGGGGAAATGTTCACACCTTCACTTAGGTCAAATATCATTTTGAATGTTTTATTAGGTTTATTAAAAAAAAAAAAAAAAAATCTGTTGTCATTTCAGTAATCCAAATAAATTCTGTCAACTGCTTTTAAAAGGGGTTTGTAGTTCATTCTCACACACCTTTCAATAAAGAACGAGTAAAGACTAACCATGGCAGTGTAAGCACCATGCATGCTGTAAACATTGTGAATACTGTGTTCTTTCAGCAGGCAAACCCTTTCCTGTTTAGTAATTATAGTGGTGCAGAAATCTCTCTAGCCACTCCTTGCACCATGTTGACTGTTCTGTCTGTGCTATACCTTATAATGGATGGATGTTTTTTCAAAATGCTTTATAGGGCTACTTCTCATATCTCCGTAAAAATGATTTGAAGGCCTGTCCTAATTGAAGGAGTCAGACTGTGTTCAGGCAAAATTGAGTAATGAAATGTCATAAAAACACATTGGAAAGATAATTTCAAGGGGGAATAAAAACACATTCGCTGCTAAATTACTCACACAGAGTTAGCAAAACAATATGTTCTTTTTTATGATAGTTTTGAAGTGTTGTATAAGTAACCAACATAATGTTTGTCCCGGGAGAGTTGAAAACGGGCAGGTTAGCAGTGAACTACATCAGCTTACTCACGCTGCTCAAATACGTTTTTACTCTTCAGTAAGAGAAAAGAAATTAAAGAAGCCACACGTTTAAAATTAAATTCCGTTGCCAGATCCACTGGATGGTTCTGTCTCATCTGCAAAGTTTAATGAATGAGTCACTGCTGATAAAGAAAGAACTGACTCAGTGTGCATTGGGATTTCCACTTAATAAAGATCCCCTGCAATTCTGTGCTCATCGAACCAGATAGGACAGAAAACGTTTTCATATGGTACTGGGCTATCCTACAAAAGCTGACCCTGGATAAAATGTATCTTTAAATCATTTCTTACATCTCACGTTAAACTCAATTGCAGATCTTAAAAACCACCGTGTAGCTCCCAGGCTTCAGCACATTGTATTTCATTTTCTATTCATCCACACTTTCATCTCGATGAGACAAGCGGATTCATGCTGAAGCAATGCTTTGGTGCTCAGCGCTTCATAACGTGTCACCGTCGATTTACAATGCAGTGTCTTCTAATGCTTTGGCTTCTGTCTCTGGCCACAAATCCTTTTCGAGCTCCTGCTCAATTCATGCCCCTTTTATTAAACTGTCTGGTTAGTGTATTTAAAGAGTGGGTACTGTCGTTTCAGTTGTCATTTTATTTATTTCTTACACCTTTCTCTTTTTTAAATTATGTTTTCAATTGTTCCTCTACATCTGTCTTTTAACTGGCTCTGGACTTCCTTAGATCCTGTCTGGGGAATGCTAACTACCTAGAGCTGAGCACATTTCCTTATTCTGTTCCTTATTCTGGATTCGAACCCCTGTCGATGAGATGAAGTAAAAGGATTTGAAATGCAGATGAGCCTGGCTCCTTTACATAGGGGTTGAGGTGTCCACTCATAATGAAGTTGCTATCAGGAGAAGGACCGTTACAGAAGAAAACTTAGTGTTGAGGCCAAAGAGATCCAATCAATGGACTGTTGCTTGGAATCTTGTTCAGCCAATTATAGTGTTATGTTCACCCAAGCCGTTTCATAATTGACAACCACACACTGATCGCTATAGTCAGTGTCTTATAGTGTAGACAGGGGGCATTTCACATGAAAGATCCCAAGTTCCCTATGCACTGAAGACATCATATCTAACTAGCAGGTAAATTGATGTTTTTATAAAGTATCATGCATTTTGAATTCAGCTTTCCGAGTTATCCTGATAATTGTAGGTTTGACAGTTAAATTCCCTGAATCTCCTCTTTCACATTGTACATCTGTCTGTAGTTCTCAACTTTAAAACGATTCTGATTTGACTTCCCTCACTTTATTTCTTTAACATTTTGAATCCCATTATTTGGACTGCACGGGACATTTTCACAGCAACTGCCTGAATGACTTTCATGGAATATATCGTAGGATACAAAAAGACTGCAAACTAAATGACACGCATTACCTTCACCTTGATAATAACTTACAAGACTTATTTTTAGCTTTCGTCTTCCTGACAAGCAATTAGCATAGTCACAGAACGTCCTGACTACACTTCCAACGGTCTTTGAAATAGCTGCCTCGTTTCACATAGATGTCCACCTGCACTTAACATGTGCATACTAGACAGGTCAACATGAAAGAGAATGTGTAATTGTACATTATGTTTCTGTACATCTACCAAAAAACAAGCAAACAACAACAGAACTAGCGGTTTAATATTAGTGCTCAATTGTGAAGCTGTTTTAATATGCAACTGCTGAATGTTTAAAGGGACAGTAGCATTAACACTTTCTTATTCATTTATAATTTTAGTGTTTTTTCATTTCTCATGAATGGTGCTTATTCCAATTAATCAGACTGCTTAGTTTTTTTTTTTCTTAGCCTATGTTAAGGTGCTTTAACCTGATTTCAGGAGCTGCTGTTTGCTTCGTTCTCTGCCACAGACCCAGGCAATACAGGCTAGCCATCCTTTAATAGCAATTATAACTGTAAAATATCCTCTTTGCTCACTTCATGTATCTATTCTATACTTTTATAATGGATATTTGTCTTTACGGCACAACCAATGAATCAATTCCCATTAATGAATTCTTATTTTAGAATGCGAGAAAGGATAAAATTCACTTCACTTGATGATAACCAAATCCTTACAGGCCAATAGATAACGCAGAAATCTGTGCACATCAGTTACCTTACCTTGATGTGATTCCGTCCGCCCCAGGCTTCTCCTTTGTCATAGCTGAATGCCAGGCAGTTGTGTGCTTTTCATTTTGCTCAGACCAAAAATAAACACGCCAACAAGCCGATGGCTGCAGCTTGTTTATTCTGTTTACCCTTTTAGAAGTGCCCATGGTTTATCCTTCATTAAACAAAACCGAGACATTTTGTGTGTGGGATCAAATGTGGGTATTCATGGTTTTGGTTCAAAAAACGATACTCCTTCTATATTGCATTTACTCAATGAAATAATCTGGATCTCTGAGCACATTTGAATATATTTCCTCTGATAGAAGAAGATGAACCGCTGATAAGGATGGATTGGTTCTGCTCATTGGGTCAAATTGTATGATAATTTAGTGGCTGATTATAACTTTTCATATGCATAGGCTAAATGTGTACCATATTATTTTTTTAATAAAGTAGTCTTTTAACCATACAGGTGAAAAAAAATACTGAGACCAAACGCCCACTTAACTCTGCTTGGGGGGGCTGATGGTAAGCTGCCTGTGTGATTCAAGCCAGCAGGAATGGAGCCATCACATAGGGCTGGAGCAGAGCTCCCCTGCAACAGTCCATGTTCTCTCCAAGCTGCCGTTTCAGAAACGTGAGCAGGGAATTGGTCGGCATGACAATCCCCTGCTTCCCTTTATGTCTAATCAGCGTGGTGACGGGCCCAGCGTGACAGCTTTAGCTCAGAGCAGAGCTGCTGGGCTGGAGACAGTCTGCTTCATTCAGTTTCTTATGGGTTTTATCTTGGGTAAGCTATCCACAAATGTTGGACACCAAGGGAAGCTGACCCCTGGATGACACACTGTTAGCTAGACCTCTGTGGTTAATAACAACACAACATAAACTCTCACTCCAGCAGTGGATGGATACCAGTTGATAAATCCAGCTGAAAGACTTTTAATAATGACATTCGAGTAGCAGGTGCCTACCGGCTAATGCCTTCCTCAGTACCCATGGAGAGCAAAGAAACGTGCAACGCAGGGGATAGGGAATGTCAGACATGCTCATTAATAATCATGATCTCATCCTGTTTAATATTCATGAGCTGGGCCTGTGTAATATTCATGAGGTGGTTGCAGTACCATTTGGATTGCTCCATGATTAGGATAAGAGGCAATACGATTTCACTGAATGGGATTGATTTTCTATTGGGTTTAAAAGCAATCCGTCTTTGTGTAATTGATTGTCTGGAATCCGAAAACTAATGCACAGAGCTGACATGCCAATCTCAGTTGAGTTCAGAGAAATCAATGCTTCTGACTTGGAGAGCCAAAGTCCTGCAGGTTGGGTATCTTTAAATGATCAATGGCTAAAAAAATGTGAGTTTTGAACAGTTAAGAAAATAATTGTATTGAAAAAGATTAGTCTGTACCCTTTAAATACAAGAGGCTGCACAATTCTGGTCCCGCACACATCATTAATTAGAGAACAGAAACTCATCACCTCTCTGTTAAAGATACTTGTGTTCTGTTGTACAAATTACTGGTTCTATTGGAAAGCGTGTCTTGACTCAGAGAATGGAAAACAGTTTTTTTTTCTATGCATTACAAGGCCTCAAAAGTTTGGAGACAAGAGCTCGGAACACATTGAAGTGCTTTGTTTTCTCATGGGTGGTATTAAAACGAGACACGAGGCAGTTTTACAGCAGAATGTTAATGACAAAGAATTCTCAATGTTTAAACCACAACATAATCTATATAAACACATCATGTTAATATCAGCACAATTTTCATCTGTTTTTTAAAATTTTATTTAGATAATGTTTGTAAGTGTTCGTTGCCTCTCTCTAATCAAGTTGAGAGCATATTTTCTCTTGCACTCTTGAAACACACACTCTCAACTTGATTTGAGGTAGCCACAGAAGACTTTTAAACATACACTATAATTCCAGGTATTTGACTCCCTTTCTGAGCTATAACAATCAAATATGGTCAGTTTGCAACAGCTTCTGCACAGTTTTCCCTAACCCTAGTCTCAATTCTAACTCTTATGATGAACAGTTACTACACAGAACATCGCAGGTATTCACCTCGGTTCTAACGCTGTAGTTACAGGTAATTATTGCCTGGTTAATATGAAGCCTGATCAAGTCATTGTATTCCTCTCTGAGACTCCACAAAAGGACTTCCATCTCAGCACTGCTTAGCTATCAGCTGAAGCTACAACCTTTCTTTTTGAAGAGTTTCTTTGAACCCCTGTGTTCCCAGTTTTCAAGAAACTCTGTAAGACTTCATGCACTTCATAAAGGACAAAGCAGCTGTATTGTGCACAGTATATTGTGCAATAAGCATCTTTTTAAGTAAGCGAAAATGCGGCTCTGTTTTTGTATATGAGCAAACCTGAGAGCAATGAGCGAAAGGATGACATTGAAACAGGAGCAGGTTGTAAACCCAGGGCCACAGGGATCAAGAGAGCAGTGCTTCCTGGCTGGCTGGATTTTCAATGAATGTGTTTTACGAAAGCAGACAAGCACAATGCAATCTACGAAAGGTTATTTAGATTTCACAGCTACTGCTAAATGTTTCTGAATTTGAAAAGGTTTTATTATGGTTTAATAAAGAGAAGAACAAAAAACAGCATTGCTCTTATCTCAACCTTTAATGAAAAGAATGCATTCTAATGAAAAACAAACAAACAAAAAAAAACATAAAAGAACGACTAAAAACCCAAAAGCAATTTCTTCATAAAATGCTTGATTTCTGTATTAAGCAAGTAATTAATGTAATAAACTAGCCCACACTGTTTGGGTTTGCATTGTAGTTTATTGGCAGAGTAGATCACTAAGGCGTGCCTGGATCCTGTGCTGGATACCATGCAAGTAATCACCAATGCTTATTTGCTGTAGTTTTAAACACTGACTAATTTAAGAAGATGCCAATAAAACAGAACAGTTTATATCATAACACTGCTGCATTCACACTTCTGGCCGCTGGAATTGAGACATACAATTTCTGAAACTTTTTCATCAGTGCTATCAACTTATTGTAAAAAAAGAAAGTTTCAGTCATTCACCCTGTGTGCTCAAATGGATGCTGCACGGCTTGCCTTTGTCCTCCACAGGCTGGCAGCTTGCTGACATCTGCTCTGCAGTTACTGGGTGTAAAGAGACAGTTTGCTTGGTGGTGGGATCGCAGAATGCCTGCCGATCTTCAGTTCTCCTGAGCTGTCATGGGGAGCCGCTTTGTGGAGAGAACATAAGTGGGTCCTGTAAAATGTAAAAACAAAAAACAAAAAAAACATCAGCTCTTATTTTTAAAGTGATACTATATCTGGCATGTTAGTACAGCTTGATGAATACCTCTCTCTATCATCTGAAGTGCTGGACCCATGATGAAAGCTCATTATTTGAGACCTGATGCACTGAAACAGCAGAGCTTGAGATTGTGGAAAGCCTTTTAAATTAATTTTTATTTGGTGCACTTTCTGTATTATATAGAAGAGCGTCATAGACGGATGTTTACTTCATACGAAATCGCAGCAGTGTAAGATAGGATAGGGACCAATTGTTTACTTTAATAAACTGGAGAACATGCAGTTTGATAAGTAGGTCCAGTCCTTTCACTGCAGATACTCTTGTAGAACAAGGGCTCTACTCTACAACTGAAGCACTCTAGTACCTCATAAAAGAAATGTCTCAACCTCCTTAAGATAAAGCACACAGTGGCACTTAAAGGAAATTGATAGCCTTACTGGAAATCTTGCTCTGTTGTCATTTTTTTAAGAGTCGATTGATGAAAGCTTTTGCAATAACAGCTACAGCAATATCCCTGATTAAACAATACGTGAGCCCAGCCAATGTGTTGGACGTGTGTTTCAGGAGCATTATTTACAAAAGCATAAACAAGTTGTTACTGGTAATTCACAAATTAATGCCTTTTGTTATTCTGGGAGACCTTGTTGTTTTGTATTCTAGCCTGCACCTCAATCCAGTAGCCCCATGTCAGATTGAGTTTTGAATGAGGTAGCAGTCCGTGGTTTGGGTAGAGGATCTTGTCGCCAGGTCCAACATCTACTCTCCCAGGCCTCCCCCTGACCATTGGGCTGAATTGTATCCAATTGAGGGGGTCTTAAACCAGACTCCCAAAGGTGAAATGTATTAAAAGCTAGTGCCAGTCCGCTCCCTATTGACATGAATGGTAACATTGATGAGTTTCAGTATAATGACTACATCACCTCATTAAACTTGAAACAAGCTATTTCCACATGTGCTCACATGCTCTAACCGCATGTATGATGTTGGCCCTTCATTTCAGCGGTTATTGAACCAGGGCGTGAAACAAACAACCACATTATTTTATTGAATATTCTTCAAGGAAAAATAATGAGCCGCACTGTCTGTGATTTGTTTCAGTCAATTATCAAAGGAAAAAGTGGAGTTCGGAGAAGCAAAGCAGACATAATTACTTGTGCCTTTGATCTTGTTTTCTACGTTGTTGCTTTGTGAGCTTGTCCTTATTTGAGGACAGGCTACTTTATAATTTTTTACATTTTTAAATGGCTCTTTAACTATATTATGATAACTTGCTCTAATCTTGTAAAGTTAAGTTTAATTTATTTGGTTTTTAATGGGTTAATCCAGCCCAGTTAACACATAGTGAAAGCATGGTAATTAAAACTCAAAGAGGTATGGGAAAGCATAAAAAAAAACAAAAAAAAAAAACATGGCAAACCATAGTTAACTATGATAAATGCTGAGCATAACCATAGAAAAACTGCAAACGTGTCTTCCCATAATGAACAGGTTCATGGAAGGATAACTGATCAAAAATGAAAAAGACTCCCTAGGCAACAAATGTGCCCCACTGCACATATTTTGACAGCATTTTTTAAACCTTTTGTAATATTCCTCATAATTACTAAACACTGGATTCATTGAAGATTTCTTTGATTTGAATGTGTTCATTTATTGTAAGAGACAATTGGGATATGCAAATGAGCTTCCAATACTGTGAAATTTGCGAACAACCGGAAAAAAAAAAGTTACTTGAATTATGCTTAAACTACATTGTATTGCTCTAACTAGGTCAAATTGTACTAGAAATATAGATTGTTACTAATGTGTACAACATTGGTGCACATTCACTCAAGGCTCACACAGCAGCTTCCATTCCCTTCCTTGTTTGCAGGAGCCTATTGCTCTTAAAATAGAACAAACTGCTTTTATGTTTAAACTCCATGGCAACACGATGTCATTCCCCTGCCATTCCTTTCTACCTGTTTCAAGTTGCTATTGCAGAGAGCAGCACAAATGGCAACCCTAATGCTTGCCAGTTATATTCTACTGGTTTTACTTCAAACTTCTTTCCAACTTCCAAAAAGACTGCGCTGCAGAAAGGAGAACTCGCTGGCTGGCGTCTCTTCAACATTTCACAGGTCTGTGTTGGAGAACATGAATGAACCATTAAATAAGGATTGCGTAGCAGATTGCTAAGCATGTGGACTGGCAGAGCTACAGTCGTGTTATTTTCTGAAAAGCTGACTAACATGCTAGTTCTATTACTAACATGGTAGATAGCACACTGCTAGTTCCATTACTAACATGGTAGATTGCACACTGCTAGTTCCATTACTAACATGGTAGATTGCACACTGCTAGTTCCATTACCAACATGGTAGATAGCACACTGCTAGTTCTAAAATTGCATGCACTGCTGGCAATTGATAAGGGCTAGAGTCACAGACTCTGGGCCTACAGCTTACTTGACTGACACTTACTGCAAGCAGGCAATAACTGACTGCAAGTTGCATATTCTTGAGAAAAACAGGAAGATAGCCAAATCTGCACAGGCATTGAGAAGACGGCAACTTCTCTTACAAACAACGGATGATGGCCGTGGAAATTGAAACTCCCAAGATAACATGACAATAGCTTGCTAACATACTAAGAATACAATAATCTTATTCTGACAAGCAATTTTCAAGGCTACCTCAGCACGTGACACTAGTCACATCTTTAGCACACAACACAAAAACATTATAAAACTCCTTCAGTCTGCATGTACAGCACCATGTTACATGCATAACTGTGCTGCATATGAATATATAAACAATTTTTAATAAAACAAATTCAGACAATTACCTTTAATCCACAAGTTTCAACAGCATTATTGTAATTGAAAAATGCATGAGTTACATATTCATGTAGGTACAGTTTCTGAATCAGGAGGGCTTGTTCAGTGTCAATTAAGCTGGTTATGCATGAAGAAAAAGTCATGGCGCGTTTAAATGTCTCGGCTGGCTTGCAAAATTATTCTTTTCATAATAAATCTGCTTTCAAAGCTAACAGACCAACATGTGCAAATGTCAATGAAATCAATTTAACATGGAAGCAATCAATCATGTTTGCAGTGTATTTTCAATAGCACAGTTTAATGGTGTCAAAGCACACTTCGAATGTCAACTAAATCAATAGACATTCCTATTCAACTACAATGCTAATGTTCCCTGGCTATGCTGGTGTTTGGACTGTGAGCTGTAGGATGAAACTTGAAAGCTCACGTTAATAATACAATTAATTTTTAAAAACATTTTATATTACACAGAGTCACTACAGAAAAAACACGAGATTTGTTCAAACAACAGCAGATTGTGCAGGACAAGTTTGCTATGTAAATTTCTCTAAGCTTTAAAATAATGTTTAGTTGTTGCTGATAAACTGCTTCAGTCTACCCAATCCCTGGCGTGTGACTGGAGCGTAGATAAACATCTTTAAACACAATACAGGGTTGTGTATTTATAAACATTTTACATGTTATTATATACTTAATAGAGGAGTGAGTTATACTGCCAGTAATATATTGTAACAACATTTGCAGATGTTTTGTAAATACTAATAATATATAATATAATACAACTGCAATAACTTTGAAAATAATAACACCCTACTAGCCCATACTATAAATAAGAGTCTATCTGTAGCTCTCACCTGGATATTCAAATCCATGCACCAGCCTGCGGGACACAAAATGCATTACACCCACCTTCCTACATCCGCTGAAGCCCCTGTTGTGAATCTCCTAGAAATCCTGTCCAGGTTGAGCATGCAGAAAACTGTGTTTCAGTAATTGCAATTCCATTCTCTCCACAATGAAGTGCTCAGAGCTGACCAGGCAATGTTAGGTTCAGCTGAACTGCATTTGGCTAATGGGGTTAAGAGGCTTTTGACACCTCCTGCTGTGAACGTCCATTAATCTACCATGAGAGTCTGATGTTTAGACGCTAGCTTGCCACTTTTAGGTTTTTATGTTGCCGTGATTACAAACTTGTGCTGTAAAAATGAAATACGAGCTTTGAAGTGCAAATTATAAAATGCATAAAATTGCAACTACAGTGTAAGTACAGGTGGTAAATATACCAAGAAAGAATGAATCAAGCACTTAAGCATAACATTTGAATTAAACTATATTAACTGTGTAAAGTGGTGGGGGTGATCTATCTCTACCCCTCCTACCCCCCCCCCCTCGTACCTAGGGATTCCATGGAGCCCCCCCCGCCCCGCCCCGCCCCCCCCCCCCCCACTAAGGCCACTTCCAGCAGGCCCCGCCCCCCCCACACTCAGCTGCCTATCGAGCAGGATAGACCCCCACATCAGCTGCCGATCGGATAGGTCCCCCCCCCCTCAGCTGTCGACGGATAGGCCCGTCCGGGCACTCAGAGTCCATCCTATCCAGCCCCCCCCCCCCCCCCCCCCCTCGGCGACGGATAGGTCGTCCGGCTGGGGTGTGAGCTGCGGATAGGTCAGGGGGGGGGGTGTGAGTCAGACTGCCTATCCAGCAGGCCCCCCCCCACACTCAGCTGCCTAGCACATTGATGCCATGCAGGTATTTTTTTAACAGCCCACACATAATGTGTCTAACATGCTCTCAGCTGTGGCATATACAGCTGAAGACAGTAGTGTGATAATGTGTCTAACATGCTCTCAGCTGTGGCATATACAGCTGAAGACAGTAGTGTGATAATGTGACTAACATGCTCTCAGCTGTGGCATATACAGCTGAAGACAGTAGTGTGATAATGTGTCTAACATGCTCTCAGCTGTGGCATATACAGCTGAAGACAGTAGTGTGATAATGTGACTAACATGCTCTCAGCTGTGGCATATACAGCTGAAGACAGTAGTGTGATAATGTGATTCTTGTTCAAATGCTATATGCATCATGCACAAAAATGATAAACGTATGTCGTAATAAATATGTGTTGAATGTTGCCATGGATTCATGTTCATTTTCTTAAATACAATTTTGGAAGAGCATGGCAAGGCTCTCAAAAATAAACTTGCAGCTGCAGAATCATTCGGCATGCTGATGAGGGAAAATAAACTGAGAAAATTAAAAAAAAAAGCTAATGGCAGAAACAATGCCTCACCTGGAACAAGTGGTTAATTGAGACTGAAAGGATTCAATCAGTTTTGTTACCAATGGGAAGGCTTGTCTGGACAGCTAACGATAGGAAGACTAGTCTGGACAGCTAACGATAGGAAGGTTAGTCTGGACAGCTAACGATAGGAAGGCTAGTCTGGACAGCTAACGATAGGAAGGCTAGTCTGGACAGCTAACGATAGGAAGGTTAGTCTGGACAGCTAACGATAGGAAGGCTAGTCTGGACAGCTAATGATAGGAAGGCTAGTCTGGACAGCTAACGATAGGAAGGCTTGTCTGGACAGAAGAAAATAAAAACATACTGTATGAACCAGACCACAGACGAAATAGACTGCAACGATTCATTTATGGTCCTGATCAAACACAGGTCTGACCAGGGCAGAATTAATAGGTTCATTTTGTAGATGGTTCATCATTAGTGTAGTTTATTCAGCATTACAGTAAATAGAAACCTTGACCTAAGATCCTGATCATAAATCATTAGTATCCAATGATGCTTTCATGCAAGCTGGAAGACTGAAATTGAATGAATGAAACTGAAATTGACTGTTTAACCGGTATAGGTTTTTGTGATACTTTCTTACACCTTAATAAAAGCTCTTCATTTTTTTAATGGTTAGTTAATAGATTATAACATATCTATAAATATGACCCAATATCTTTTTCAACGCCACTTGGCATCGTCTCTTAAAGCATCCATTGGTTATTAGACTACATTCGAACACCTCCACTGTAGCTACGCTGTGTTCTAAATCATTTGCACTGATTATTTGATCAGAACTGATGATGAATTGTGCTGATAAACAGTACGGTAAGCTGAAATAACTGAAAGGAGTAGATGAGAAAAGATTCAGTCATGCTCAGGCTAGATTTATGAGTTTGTTTGCCTGTGTTTGTATAGGTGTAAATATTGAGGAACCGTCTGGCTTAGAGTTGACAATCGTAAACCTTGGAAACATCTTGCCATGAGTAAAAGCCTTTAGCTGTCATTGCCAGCCCTCTGCTTTCACGTTAAGGGCTCCGAGGCGGAATCTAATAATCCATAAAGAAACAAAACAGCATTAGACGGGGCATGCTTTGCAATGACGTACACAGAGCCGAACGTTCCCACAGAGAGTGATCAGAGGGCTGTGAAGAACTCTTCCCATCTTAAAGCCTCTTTTGCAAAGGGTGGGGGGGTGGGAGGAGGCGGATCCCTATTGGTCCTTATAAGTCTATAAGTCTTCTTTCACTTGCAGTGTGTTATTTTATTCAGACCTCCCTGGTAAATGGCAGGTCTTGGTCTGCAACTAGTCATTAATGCATTGTGCTCGACACAAAGACTCTTCAACATAGTCTGCGTGCCGAGGCGTTTTTACTGCAGCATTGGAGTGCAGAAGGCCAGGTGATATTTAATAGCAGGATGCCAAGCCATGAAAAAGAGTACTACTGGTATAGCATCAAAAGAGCCAAGGAAACTTGCTAATGTGACCTTAGCACTGTACAGAGAACAAAATCATCCAGTGCTTTGTTGTTCTACAGTAGTGTTCATCATGTAAAAGCTCATTTCATTGTATTCAGGTGGATTCACTAAACGGTGACGTTTTTACTGATCTGAATGGCAGTGCTATTAGGGTCTATTCAATAGATGCCAATGGACTATGTACAGCTGCCCAGGTGTCTGATTGTATAAAACTGTCTTATCGAGAGGACTTTAGATGGGCAAGGGAACCATGCAGTGAAGCTCATAGAACAGACATGTCTTCAAGTTGCATGAGATTTATTTCTTATTTCCAAATGCTGTTACTTGTTTGCTTTTGTTCACCGTTCATTTATCATGATTATTCCATGATAATTCAGATCATTAGATTATAGATATCAAAGGACGACAGTGGCAGTGCGATTGCCCTGCACAGTGGTAAATTAGTGTTAAATTAGTGTTGGTGTGGTTTATATGTGGGAATGGGCTTATTTTGTGTCGTTTTGGGACTTGATTAGTTTGATTGTATTATTGTTTACAGACGGTCGCTCGACTGAGACTTGCTGCCTGCTATGCTTGGTTGAGGGAAGGGCAGCAAGTGATTGGCTGTGCTGGTCCTCAATCAGCACGTGGTCGGGTCTCGACCGAGTGTCCGTCAGGTTAAAAACATCCGCGGGAGATAGCTGGGGGCTGCTGCAAGGCCTGCTGTTTTCACGGCACCTTTTGAGTTATAGTTTGGGGTATTGTGTTTTATTTTGCACTTTTTGTATAGTTTGCTGTATTTGTCCTCTGTGCGTTACCATCGCTGGTAATGTCACATGACCTCCTTTATTTTACTTTCGTTTTCTGTTTGTTGTTAATAAATCCTGCGCCCCTGTGCCGGCGTTTCAACACCACCTATGTCTCTCTGTATGCTTGAACAGCGGCTACCCACACGTGTGACCCGAGGAAGACCCTGTCACAATGACATTCTGGTCCATATTATAAATATTTTTGTGTGACACATATACCTTACTCATTAAAATTAAGATGCATCATTAAAAATCCACAATATGGCAGCCTTTTACTCTTTGATGAATTATCATTACCACTGGATGTAGCTCTGCTCCTTCTGTTAATGCTACTGCATGCTGTTAGCTTTCCTAAGAAAGTTAGATGGGTTACAGCTGCAGTTAAACACTCAGCTGTTACACTCTACCTTTGAGTAGGACTGGGAGTGTAGGCAGCCTCTATGCTAATTCTATGTGCTTCTCAATGAAAGTACTTTGAAGTAGTATGTAAACTGTTATCCAGCTCTGCAGAGATGTGGGGCTCTAATCACCAAGCTTTAACTCATGAGTATCGCTATTACAGCATTTTAAGACTTCAAACAAAGCAGTTAAGTGCCACTTCTATTATGAGTGAACTCAGCGACATGTGCTGTCATTGTGCCATCTCTCTGATGTTTGTTCATCCAAACTGTACCATGGCATATTATCAGAATCTGTTATCCCATTAAAAGTGAATGGCAGGGAGATTCCACTTGTCATAATAATAATATACCTGTACATACAGCAAACAAGAGCTGGTTGCCCATATACAGTAGCTGTTTTATTCTGAAATGCTTACAAATTGTACAGAACTATCTTGCATTCAATATGTAGAGATGTTTCTCCATATCCAGAGTAGAGAGCGCATAATCCGAAAATCAATGTGAGAGATAATAGATGAAGAGATGACACGTATTGGGGAGAGTACAGGCTGTGCACTGATTTATTTAATCCACATTTAGCCTCAAGACCGGGGTAGATTGACTGAGACAATTCAAAGGCTACTTGCATTAGCTGCTAGGCTAGGCTGCCGAGGCAATTTCCTTCTATGTGTTGAATTTTTATTAAATGATTTTCAAGGCTGAGAAAAAAAAGCCTACTCCGCTAGTGAATAGCGTGTCTGACGTTGTTCCAGCACCTCAGACAAACCTTTTAATATTACTGGGGTTGTGCTTTGTGCATTGCAGCACAATCAAATAGTGCACTATGAATTCTGATAGCCTCATAGTCTTATTTTGAGGTGCTTGTAACAAACTCACACCAGAGAATACTATTCTGAGCAAGCTAGTGGGTTCCATGGAACTCTGATGATGTAGCTATGGCCAAAAGCCACCCTATAAAATGAACTCATTTTGCTTCATAAAGTCAAAACCTGTCTGAATAACATTACGCTAACATATTGAATTACACACCGCTTTGTAGTTTTCCATATAACTGACAAAAATTGAAAAATGTGACATTTCAAAATTTGATGTGATTTTGTAGTTTCTTTGATCACATGGTGTTAAATAACAGATCTAAATTATGTTCTACAGTTTTTTTTTTTTTTTTTTTTTAATGATTTCAGTCCTAAAATTGTAGGTGATGAAAAACACTGGACATATCGTACAGTTAAAAAGAAGCAGAGAAGCTGCATGCTATATTGTTAAAAATGTCAAATGTACCATGTTAACCCACAGTCATTAAGCAACTAACCTCAGTGAGCTTTATTAATACTATTGGTTCATATTGTAGTTTTTTGTTTTTTCAGATAGTGGTCTGTGCTAGCAAAAAACTATTTCTAGAATAAGCTCCAAACAAGAAGAGAAAGAAAAAAGGAAAGTTATGCATGAACTCAAGTATAGAGTGGAGAGATAAACCTGCACTGTCCTAGCAGAAATTGTTCAAATAAACCACCAGTGTATATTTAGTATTATGTGATAAAGGGGAGCACATTAGGATTCAAAAACTGTGTGTCTTGCAATATACAGACTGATTCATTTGAAGTCAAACTCGCAGCAGAACAGTAACTAGCTTTATGGTAGCACTTTCCATTTGGTCCCTCTATCTACAATTCAATTGTGCTGTAATAACACAGTAATTACACACTATTATGCTGTAATAACATAGTAATTATACAACAGTATGCTGTAATAACATAATAGCCACAAACACGTCAGTATGCTGTAATAACACAGTAATTACGCACCGCTATGTAATTACAATGTAACATCAGCATTCGGGCAGGTGCTAACGCCTCTTGTAATCATATTGCAGTCACACATGATGTGGTTTATGTAAAATCTAATGACAATGTAACCACACATGACATTGAAGTGAGCTTAAAGTGTTACAGACCTTTTTTTAATTAAAAGAAAATATCTTAAAAAGGATCTAAAACACTGAATGGAATAGGCAAGCCTTAGAAGAAGGAAAAACAGCATATGGGACCAGACTTCACCTACATGCACTGAAACCCAGCCTTACATGTGTAAAACACTGTTAGCAGTAGATTCAAGCCAACCTCAACAGATAATGAGAAAAACCCTACTTTCCGCTGTGCAGCGGGCATGCTAAATGGTTTACGACACAGTGTTAGTTTGTGGTCTAACTTGTGATAACAACAGTCTCTTCATCTCTTACTTTACTGAGATCAAAACTGAGTGACCAACTCTGTCCAGAAACGGGTTTGACTTTACTGAATACTGGCTGAATATTTAAAGGATACCCCATGAATGTTCACAGAGTACTGTTTTTGCTCCATGAATGAGGATGGCCGACTTAAAGAAAACGAGCAACTGAGAAATTATTTGCCACAAACAATTTATTAGGAAAAAAACGCACAGAACTGTTCTTCATATCCAGTCAAAGTCATATCCCACCTACAATCCATATGACACTAAAACAGGTATGGCTACAGCTTAGACAACCCTTTAAAACAAACCACAGAAATCACATGGAGCACACAAAACAATACCTGCACAAATATTAAACTACAGATTATCTGTACAAAACTGTTGAGTCACAATGCAAAACTGTTATTGACACATACACATTTAACGATTGAGCTCTGTAGAAATACTGAAGCACTATATTCAAAAGGGCAACATTTCAACAAGGCATCAATTGATGACTGATTTTACATTGGCACTGTTTATCCCTGCAAGGGAAGCGGTAACCATAACAACATAACAGACCCCACAGCACACACATCCAACACAAATCATTTCAAATACAAGCAGGAACTGGAGCCGCACGCTAACGACAACACGATCGCTTACAGCAGTTTCATCACAATTACATGTAAAACAGTAGAAATATATTTTTTGTAGTTGTTTTTATTGACTCTATTTTAAGTACATTCACTGTCAAACATTGGCTCTGTTTTATTTATATATGTTTTATACTCTTTGGAAATAACCATGGGGGGGGGGGGGGGGGGGGGGGGGGGGGGGGGGGGGGGGGAGTGCACTGAAACAGTCTTAGAAGCTGTTCATTGTGTACTAATAGTATCAACATCTACTGTGTTAGTGATGTTTACTACACTGTAATTATGCATACACTATGAATGAACAACTACACATGTAATCAGACTTGTATGGCACACTGACTCCGCACAGCTTTGTGTAATAAATATTAAAAGAAGTGTCACCTAGTGTTCTTTTAATTACAGACATCAACTTTAATTACAGCTATCGACTTGTAGGTGCTCATTACAGCAATGCAGATCTCCAAATTTACAATTCAATCCATGCACTTCGTTTCAGCTATGGCTAGCGGACCAGGGCCAGGAAAATCCCTCTCTCAGTATTCTCCTTACTGCCAGAGAAGGTTCTGATAAGGCTTGGGCAACAGCTGGATCTTCCTGTGGGCCAGCAGAAACAAGGACCAGTTGCAGTTCTTCTTTCATCCTCTGAATCACTGTTGAATTGGCTTCTGAGTAACAGTTATTTTTTAACTTGCAGTGCAACTGCTTTTTGTTTTTGCTTTTTAGTGGCGGCATCCCTCACAACACTCAGGTTTTATGTTGCTTGTCAAGTTGATCTGGTTCAATTTGTCTTCCCGGAGCCCCAGAATAGTAATACTTTTTTGACAGCAAATCTCTCTTTACATGCTTTTGTGTAAGATAATTCTCTTGCTATCGATTTTGGCTTCACACAGATAAACAGTTGACTGGTAATGCTCTGAATATTTATACACACGTCAATCTGCCACAGAGCAATGTATTATCCCTGATTAGTCTGTGGCAAACCTATTTATCAGAGGCATGGTTTCATTCTTGCTAAATAATGGGGCAGTTTATATACCGGCCCTGCAGAAATATTTAGTGTATTGACTTTGCATTTTCTGTTCATATATGAGAGTTATTCTAGTTTACTAATCGATACTGTAAACAAAATCTCTTGTTTTTTTACTATTTTCTGATCAACTTTTCACACGAAATCCCACTACTGATTCTTATTTTATATTTTTGAGTCACATTTCTTATTAATGCACAGTCTACTTGAATTGGTATTCATGATTAGTTAAATCAGTTGTAATGTAATTACAGTTATGTCGTTTGACAATACAGTGGCATTTTAAATGATATGTGAATAGTTAATACCGGTTGTTATTCCACTTGCCTTAAACTGCCTTAAGTGGTAGGTACTGTATTCTTTAAAGCCAGTACAGGCAAACTCAAAAGGATCATGTGCTACTTCCTCTACCTTAATCATACCCAAAGGTTGAAGGAAGGAAGGACCCAGGTGCAAGTGAAAATATATCACTCCTGAACTGCAATTGTCAGGGGATAGTCAATGTTTATCTCATTTAAACACATTACTATGTCAATGCACTGAAACACTGCTGAGTGGATGCTTCTCAGAAGTACAATGAGCAAATTGAAAGTGGGCAAATACATTCCTTATAGGAGGGAGACAGAGAGCCAGTGTGTATTTTAAAAGGAACAGTCCATTCTCATTTTAAAACACTTAGCAGGTAGCGGAGTAAGGTTAGGGGTGGTGTTTAAAGCTTTTGTGCAATAAGTTGTAGTTTTTTTTTTAAACTTCAGGACAGTAAACACAGTATACAAAAAAAAACCTCAAACATGCTGACGGAGTTCTTGTTTTAGACAAATACGTAATACTTAGACTGTGGAACTGATGTCTAGATTTAACATAAATACCATTTATCATTTTTCATGGTGACAAATACGATGGGTATTTACAATGTGTATGCATTAATTACAGTCTACTGTTCAAGTACCCACATTTCTGGACCCTAATGAATTTGGACAGTATTAGTGCATGGCTATTACACAAAACTTTACAAGAAAATTAAACTACTTCTGTGATACAAATGTCATGCTATTTACAACGCAGTGTGTCAAATTATTGTATTTACACACTATGGAAAATATCCAGTCATTAAAACCTTGTTTGTGGACATACAGATTCACTAGGCTTGTCCTTGAAGACCAAGTCCTAGAAGAGACATTTCACCCATATTCTCCTATGTCTTGCCTGTTTAATATCATATGATGTGTGTTCTGTATAGCAAACTTTACTTCTGAAAAGATGTTAGGATGTGCATGGAGGCCGTACCCATGCTCACTTCCTAACTAATGAGAGTTGAGGAGTCTTTTCAGAAGCACGAGCAATGTTCGAAGCAGAAACAGCAACACAAAACCATACAGAACCTGCACAATAGTACATTAAACAGGTACGAAAAATAAACATGCATACAATAATGACCATAGACACATCTGAAGTCAATAAAAACACCAATAAAATGCTTAGCCCCTGGCTGAAAACACAAAACCCCCGACTATTAGAGCCTTAGAGCCACCGAGACACAGCAGCTCGGCTAGTACATTGTTTCCTTAATGATGTTGCTGGAGAAGGTTTGATTGCTCGTGATGCTGTTGAAATGCCTGGCGAGGGCAGGTCGCTTCCTCTTCCTCCTCCAAGGCAGACAAAAGTAGCTGAGCGTCGACATGAAGATCTGCCTGTAGTTAGCCGATACCAGGTTATAGAGGACAGGGTTGACTGTGGAGCTCACGTAGAACAGGACGTTGGTCACCATGTAGAAGTAATGGTAGAAGTCAAAAAGAAAGCTGAAAAATATCAGAAGGGGGACCATTTTACCAAGGGCTGTCTAACCCTTTAATCCCTTAACCCCCAACCCTTATAACCCAGTTTTAGAGAAATACAATTCCACTGGCTTCTATTTGTTGCCATACAAAAAATAACCTACAGTACCACCATGATCTATTCCTATAGTATACTGCAGTAGATATTATAGGTATCTATACTGTTTTTGGACAGTACTATGATTGTGTAGCACCAGCTGAATGTATTAGAAAAAAAAACAATTATACTTTAAAACATCTTTCAGCAAAAGCTTCCAGTTTTTGATCAGCAAGGCTTTTCCTAGCTGTACCTATGGGGACATTATTAGCAACGCTGTTTCTATGATTAAATATCTGGCAGTGTTTTTTTGTCGACGATTAATGTTACTACCTTGATCTACAGTCTGAGGCAATGTTAATAGCTTTTGAAGGCACAGTCTCATTTGAACATTATATACATCGATCTGGACGCAGATTGACAGGAACCCTTAAACCACGACTTTAGCTGTATCCGCTGGAAAGAGTAACGAGCATACAGCTGTCAACACCACAGAAAACTGTTACCTTTATTACCTTTACTGAGATGCTGCTTACACAGCTGTTACAGAAACTGCAATGCACGCTCTGCCTTTCAAGCTGTTGCATCCTGAATGATTTCCTTCCAGCGCACACTGACAGCTGTGTTAAATCACTTGTGAATGCAAACCTAACACATGTGATCATTTGTTACAAAAAAACATGGAATGAATACAGGGAGTTAACTCCACATGCTTTAACAGGGCTGAATTCAAAATGAATGACTTCAGAACTCAGAGGAAGTACGTACGATATTCAGGTGTTAATCCTGTGGTATTTAGTCAGAGGGCTTTTAGCAAGCAGTGATTTTGCCCACCACTGCTGCCCACCTTCGTCTCTTCTAGAGGTCTCCAGCAGTAATAAACTCTCTGCTGTCTGCAAGTTTGCATTTCACTGCAACAAGTCTGTGCAGGTCAGAAGACACCTCTTGCAATAAAGCCTGAGATCTTTAATAAACCCAGTGGGATTTTGTTCCTGTAATGTGACCTTGTCTTTAATACCTACAGGATGCTATTGCGCTTTTTACACTGACGCAGATGCTCCAGATAGCTCGACCAGCAGAAACTTTATTGGAGTCTGTGAAGCCTGTATGTATTACTACGTCAAACTCAAACAACAATAGTTTACTAATAATTTGATTCTATGGTCTATCCTGCACAATTTACACTGGCTTGTCAGTGCTTTATGAATAGGGAGTATGTGTGACATCCACAGACTGCATCAGTTTTGGGGACCTGGACCATAACAGCAGGTTAGAGCACTCAGAGAGAATCTTGCATCATGTTACTGCAGCACAACCAAGCCCCATTTTTTTAAACTAGTTGAACTGTAACAAAAGTGTGATCCAAGTATTCCCATTCTATTAATCTTGCAGATGAACCCTCTATAATTAAAAGCTTCTTGTTATCAGCTCTATGAAGAGCCTTTATTATTTAATGACAGGTTTCTCTCAGGAGCCTGGTTAATAGGATTATCTTTGAAAAGAATTACGTCTTTGTCCTTGCAGATTACTATTCTTTTGTGAAGATGCCTGTTCTGTTGTTTAAATGGGGACAGTGCTCAAGCCCTCCTATTCGTGACCACTTCAAATGAACATCATTATGATAAACTTCCTGTTGCTCCGCTGGTCTTCTTCAGATTCGATTTGTTCAGCTGCTGCATCTTCTAATCAGGCTAACTCTGAAGCCTGAACCCTCGCTCTGAAAATGATTTAGCTTTAATGAGTGCTAGCAAAGGCTACTCAATGCTCCACATCTCTGCAAATGCTTCATCAGTCCAAGCGTGTGTGTAACGCCATTAAAAATCCATTTTCAAAGAGCCATGCAATCAGTGCTTGGAGCTGTGTTTATTGGTCTGTTCGAGGAATCCAAGGGTCAAAAGAAATTGACAAAATGTTTTCTTCCTGTTATTTTTTAAACTACTGTAATTGAACTTTTCTGATGCAAGATTTCTGCGGAATATATGCTGACGTATGATGGGAATAAAAAAATACTAGAGAGGTGTGGTAAAGCACATTCACCAGAGAGGTGTGGTAAAGCACATTCACCAGAGAGGTGTGGTAAAGCACATTCACCAGAGAGGTGTGGTAAAGCACATTCACCAGAGAGGTGTGGTAAAGCACATTCACCAGAGAGGTGTGGTAAAGCACATTCACCAGAGAGGTGTGGTAAAGCACATTCACCAGAGAGGTGTGGTAAAGCACATTCACCAGAGAGGTGTGGTAAAGCACATTCACCAGAGAGGTGTGGTAAAGCACATTCACCAGAGAGGTGTGGTAAAGCACATTCACCAGAGAGGTGTGGTAAAGCACATTCACCAGAGAGGTGTGGTAAAGCACATTCACCAGAGAGGTGTGGTAAAGCACATTCACCAGAGAGGTGTGGTAAAGCACATTCACCAGAGAGGTGTGGTAAAGCACATTCACCAGAGAGGTGCGGTAAAGCACATTCACCAGAGAGGCGTGGTAAAGCACATTCACCAGAGAGGTGTGGTAAAGCACATTCACCAGAGAGGTGTGGTAAAGCACATTCACCAGAGAGGTGTGGTAAAGCACATTCACCAGAGAGGCGTGGTAAAGCACATTCACCAGAGAGGCGTGGTAAAGCACATTCACCAGAGAGGCGTGGTAAAGCACATTCACCAGAGAGGTGTGGTAAAGCACATTCACCAGAGAGGTGTGGTAAAGCACATTCACCAGAGAGGTGTGGTAAAGCACATTCACCAGAGAGGTGTGGTAAAGCACATTCACCAGAGAGGTGTGGTAAAGCACATTCACCAGAGAGGTGCGGTAAAGCACATTCACCAGAGAGGCGTGGTAAAGCACATTCACCAGAGAGGTGTGGTAAAGCACATTCACCAGAGAGGTGTGGTAAAGCACATTCACCAGAGAGGTGTGGTAAAGCACATTCACCAGAGAGGCGTGGTAAAGCACATTCACCAGAGAGGCGTGGTAAAGCACATTCACCAGAGAGGCGTGGTAAAGCACATTCACCAGAGAGGCGTGGTAAAGCACATTCACCAGAGAGGTGTGGTAAAGCACATTCACCAGAGAGGTGTGGTAAAGCACATTCACCAGAGAGGTGTGGTAAAGTATATTTAGCTATAACATTCCGTTAGCTTCCAATCTGTAACCCTAGCAAACAGCTCTGGTTCACACCAGCATGAGACGCTGAAGGTGCACTATTTGCAAGGACTACCTAAAACTCACTGCATTCTCTTCCATTGACTTTTATTCAATTTAAACCCTTACATTCAACAACTTCTTTTTTTGTTCATAATGACATCTAATCGTGCAATGAGCTCATGCAACTTTCCCATGGATACACACCTGCCAACCAAACATACAGAACGGTTACACAAGTTCAACTCTTACACAAAGTCGTTTATCAAAATGATTATACATTACTGTGGCTTGCAGCCGCTCACTAAAAATAGTAGCAACCATTCGGAATCTCGTTTAGGTCAGCATACACTATAATGCAGACTTGCACACCCGTCAGTTAAAACAAGCATTCACTCGTCCATTATTGACCCCCATACTGACTCGGTGACTTGTCCTAGACACTGACTGAGACCACCCTGACAGAGAGCTGCACTTGGGGGAGGCTGACGAGCTCTGAAGCACGCTTCCCTTCTTCAGTTACTGATACAAACCCAGATCACTGAGCGGCTGCCTCACACAGTGCCTCAGACCCAGTCCAGACCAGACACTTACTCTGTCCAGTCGGTCACGTAGCAGTACATGAGGCGCCGAATGTGATATGGAAGCCAGCAGACCACGAAGGCGACCACAACAGCCCCTGCAGGAAAAGAGAACACAAATAAAGTTTAAGAAATGTACCGTTAAAACCACTGTGACAACATTTCCAAGACACGAGCCAATGGAGAATACTGAAAAGCAATCAGGATACTGTAGACGGTTGTCAGGGTTATTACTTTTCTTACAGTACGATAATATATGTACTTCGAGATGGCTTGGAGGACCATGCATGGTCCCTAGAATCTCAGTGTACTACTGTAGCTGCAGACATGTCTGCTGAGTCCTTCACTCACCCCACTGTTATACAATCTCAAAAGTTCTCAACAAAGTGAGCTCAAGCATTAGAATGTGCAACAAGAAGTCTTCACAAATTAGGGCCTGCACATGGAGGACCCTGAGTCTCTGGGTGTATCAACAGGGATGCAAATCATTTTGAAATGTAATGTTGCTGGCGCTATATGAGGTACCCTGGTGCTAGACTCTAGCGCCATAGCGCTAACTTTGCACCCCTGATAAATATGTCTTCTGGCAAATAAATGATGACATTCACAAACCTTTGATTTTCTGCTCTCTGCTGTAGTTTCACATTTCAGGAATACAATTACCTTGTTTTCCAAGCCACCACACACTGTTAAATAAACAATGTACTGCAGAGCGTGCATCTATTTGCACTCCAGGAAACCTGAGAGGCCTCCTTGTTAGAGAGGATATGCATTTCTGTTCCTTAATCAGCCAGCTCAGATCTGTGAAACTATCAGGGAAAAACAACATTTTAACCTTCTTCTGATTCCACAACCCTAGCTAGAGGTTACAAAAGAGCACACATGAATTAGTTTATTTAATATCACACTGGCTTGGGGATAAGTCACATTGACATGTGAGTACCAGAGGTCATCGGTTACAGGAGCATTGATAGATTAAAATATTTACAGCACTTGGCAAACAAAACACAGCAAGAGACCACTTCCCTGTTTTTTAGGCTCATTCCTTCAACAAATTGAATATTTAAGTATTAGACAGATCCATGCAGTGCTTGGTGTGAGATCGTCGGCTCATTAGTTAATTTTTCTAGCAATGAAATGTTATTTTTTAAGCAAGGTGATTTATTTTTAAACTATATGATTACTGTAATTTGAGCAATAAGGAACCTTTAAACCAACCTCAATTATTGCTAAACTAATTAATTCATCTTCCATCAAAAGCAATTTTCCATCCTGACAGGGAGCATACTCGAAACTTGAAAGTAATAATAATAATTAAAAAAAAATCAATGCTGCAAAAACATATAATAATAATAATAATAATAATAATAATAATAATAATAATAATAATAATAATAATAATAATGATAATAATAATAATATTGTAAATAACATTGGCAACACCAGTACAAATCTATTCTCATGGGCAGATTTAATGGATTCAAGAAAGGCAAAGGTTACATTTAGTATCCCTGGCCAAAGCCACTGTAAGTGACACAATCAGCTATCTCAGTGATACTTTTATTCGTAAAGTTCAGCCTACCAGTTGACCCAATTGCCTCAATCACTTCATTCAACATCAGATGAAAAATAAGTTTGACATCCCTGCTGTAAATTGTCCTTAACAATCCACCTGCCTCTCAGGAACAGACTCAGGAGATGGAGGGAAATAGAAGAATAATAATCTCCCAATTGTCTTTCCAACAGTCTTTTAGAAAAAAATAATTTACTGACAGCACCAAGCCTGAGCCAAGGATCAGCTAACCAAAAAATACATATGTACGTAAAAAAAAGAGAGCCTTTAGTGTGTTTTATTTATTTATTCATCTTCTTGTCCAGCTTGCTGCAGATGTTAACATACAGGAGATGCTTGGTGGCAACACTGTGTATCTACTCACCAGCACTGGCGTTAGTATCACTGGGTTATTCTCCTGTTCATTATCACACTTCCATTAGGCAGAATCAGACTGCAAGCCTTCTGCTTGATCCCTCACCAAGGCTCTGAATTCAAATCCTGCGTAACATAAAACTAAGACCACGATAACAATAATCACGACTTATCTGCACCTGTAAAAATGAAGTTTTACATACAGTACAGACAGATGTCTGCATACACCCCTAGATTCTGATTCTGCTACCTCAGACTATCCTTGAGTGAGAATATTGTCTTTCAGCGTTCCGTGACAGATGTTATGCAGAAAGGTATCATTTTTTTTTTCTTAGAAGTCAAACAGAATTTATCTTTGGAATCGGAACAAAGAGAGTGTTCGAGGACAGGTTATTCAATACGCTCTATGGATATGGAAACACTGCAGGCGCGTTTTGTGTTGCTTCTTTCTCTTTCTTCTGTGATTCTGTCCCATCTGTCTCATGCATCATTGCTGCTTCAATATGCTTTCTTACAGTATCCCTGAAATAAGTCACCACTGTAGTTTTGGCTCTCTAACCCGCAGGAGCTCCAGAGCTTCCTGAATCAGATGTTAATTTAACTCAAGGATCCTGATCTGAAACGAGTTTCTATTAGGTTACCAGTCAGAGTCAGGCAGCGATGGAGGTACGTGGCCTAGCTTTGTTATTTATTTATTTTTATGAAATGAGGAAGAATATTTTGGATGCTTCATGGAGGCTAAAGAGGTCAAATGCCCCAGTGCACCAGCTAGTGGGAGTCTAACCTACATGCAATCAGTTTCAAAGGTAGGTAGGGATGCTAATTGCTTAGGGAGTGGGGGGTTAAATTGCTTATTGGAGATTTAAATAAGACATCAGGATATTTTGCAGTAGATAACATTTTAAAGGTGATCAAGATAAGGTACAGTATGATGCCGATGACTATACCATCTTCTTATAGTGTGGTCATCTACAATATGGATGTGGAGCTTTTTGAACCTCATCTCCCTGAGAGGAGTCCGGTCTGTAACAGCAATGAATCACACATTACTGGTTATGGGTATGTCTTGTTGTGCATAGTCACGGTAACACATTTAAACAGCACCCCTGTCTTATTCCTGACACAATTCCCTACAGTCATGTGATATGAGATGAGCACGCACCCCCTGAGCTCCGGTAACATTGGCGCCTGCAGCTGGTCTTTCCAATAGGATTCAGCACAGAGCCATCAGCAAGACCGTTACTTCTGTTTACTTGTCTGTTACAAATCTTTTGATGAGCCCTCCCCCGTCATTCTCCAGCAGCAGTGCTGTCGTTTGAAGCCATGCCAGCAGCGTCCCACACATTCGTGATGGCACCGAAGGGTTGTGCAACAGAAGGCACCCTCATTGCTATCATATAGTAGGATTCTTCCCAAGGTACCAATGCAAATTATTTCCATTCACCACACAGGCTCGGATTACAAAGCATCTGGCAGAATTACACCCGTTCAGCATCCATCTGTTTCATTTGGTATTGACCTGGGCATGGTTTGGAGCCTGAGTTTGGTAAACCTATTCAAATATTTCCTTGCATGCTTCATAATACCTTACAGAAACTTTTGTACCTCATTACCACACATTACCTTAGACCATCTTGGCGCGTCTATCTAAATTAATTTACAGCCGTTTAAAACTGTAATTTAGTTAGAGCTGGGCAATCTAAACATGAAGTCCTCAGTTGTTTTTTTTTTTTTTTTTTAAAGACTGGTAGTTCTTGGAAGATTCAAGTCATAGAATATTATAAGAAGATTCCAAATGATTGTATAAAGCTGAACAGAAGGTTTCATTAGCTGTTAACGGTCCCGTTCTTAAAGTGCTGTCTAAGAGCACAGTTGTATCAGAAAAGAGTTATTTCATGCAATAGGATTTACACATTAAGTACATTGTGACTATGCATTAAAACATTGTACTAATGTTAGGACACACGTATTTCCATTTTAAAAAAATATTTCTGGTACTTTTGTTTTTTTTAACCTGCAGCATGCTTTAAAATGAAAACAAAAAGATGTTGGCTTTAACATGTGTTCCTTTCAATAATGCGCATTTGAGACTTGTACTATATATCGTGATTGAAAGCAAACGACGGGTAAGATAAGGGAATTATTTTGTTAGATAAGCTCTTTAAACATGTGCTTTGAAAACACATTTAATTATTTTCTATCCTGTTAAGTTTCAATGAAGACAATTGGGATTAATGAAGACTAAAATGGGAGGGCTGTGTGGAGATGCAAAGCATTTTTTGACATTACTGTATTATCCCATATATCTATAAAAGACTGATGACCTGCATTACAGATTTATCTACAGTTTGCAGACTAACCTCGATGAGATTCGTGTTTACTGTGTCAGCGCAAGCCAGCCAGATTTATGCTGAGATACTGAACTGCGAATGGCCACTGGAATGAATGTGGCGGTTGTGTGTGTGTGTGTGCGGGTTTGTTTTAATAAGTTGTCAACCATTTAACATATTGACAATACACTTAGCACATGAGTATCGTGAATTTATTTACTCATGCTTCCAGAGTTTTATTGAGAGGGATGGCAAAAAAGAAAGCATGTAGATTAATGCTCCTGAAATGCCTTTTCAGGCTTTACTGCACCTATTATCTGTGTTTGATCTTAAGTTAGTTTAGGCAGTAAGACTGCTAATTAAGATATAAGCTTAAGACTTAAGGTTTTTTTCAATTAAAGGTAAACAATACCTTTTGCTGCACAGAAATGGGAAGAGTGGGGATTAATTCAGTACTAACATAACATTTCACCAGAATGCCAGAAGAAAAGAACAAAGGCTTTGAGAATAAATGAACTGTGAAGACCATACTGTATTGGCAGAGACACTAACGCCATGCCCCTTTCAAACTTTGGTAACTAGGTTACGGTCACTTAGCTACCAGATAATTGTGCTAGTCCTTGCAGAGCACAATGATCCTTTTCCTTTGCATATCACTACCTTATGATGCGCCAGCAGCAATTAAGCAGCATCAATGATCCTGCAATATCTTCAAGATTCAAGCACAGATTAGATTTTTTCTTTGCTCGCTTACGTGCTGTGGTTAAAGACCCACAAGTGTAACTGCTGTATGTTGTTTGTTATTTATCTTTTCTCTTGCAAAAAAAAGTGCTAATTGCATTTCAGAGTAAAACCCTTGATAAATCGTCACAAAGTCAGTTAACCTCATTGTGGTGCTCGTTTGCACCAGTAGGTCCAGGGAAAGGTGCTGCTATTCTGATGAGACCAGAAACCAAGAAGCTGTGATCTTGGTGGATATTAAAGACCCCAAGGTACCACTGCAGAGACCAGCACACGTGAAACCGCCTGTGTCTTGGCTAACATCCAGTACTGGTATCAATCTTCTGTACAAGCCAAGTAAACTCAATCTCAAATCAATTCAGTACTCCCAACCTCTGTTTGGGGGTCAGGGAATCTCTGTAAAGATGATGTTTTTTTCTCCAGGGCAGCAATGCTGATTATATGCATTCTTATACTTGTGGAGTCTAATAGAACGCTGCCAACTCTTTGTTTACTGCAGTGAAAATGAGGCTAGATTCACATAGCTTTAAACTAACTTCAATTTGCTTGCAATGCCAGTTGCAATTCTATAAATGAATAAGGAACCATTCACAATTCCCTAAATTACATCTTGTTGTTTCATTTTGTTGATATGGTCACTGGGGGAGTTTCTTTTTTCTGGAAACAACAAGAACAAGAACAACATACATGGAACTAATACTGACTTAGAGTAAAGCTAACCTTGCTCCATTGTTTACTTATTTAAATATTGTTATTATTATTATTATTATTATTATTATTATTATTATTATTATTATTATTATTATTATTATTATTATTAATAAACCAATTGAATAACTGTGGTTTCTATCCATCTGCTGTCCAATACACCCTAAACTACTTTATTAAACAGTGAAAATACAGAACCAGAAATATCTGCTTTTTGTCATACACGTTTGTCAAGTTGATTCACAGTTCTCTACAGCACAGAACAATTATTTTCCAACTCTATCCAAGGCTGTTTTTTATTATTACACCCTCTAGTCAGTACTATACAATTTTTTCACTGCAGCTGCATCGATGTTTCACAAAGCTATTTATAAGTGGTACATAATAGCAGAGGACTTGAATGACGAAGTTTCAATTGTACAGGATAGTTGCTGAGAAGATTCAGCCTCACTCAATGGTTTTCAGAGACTTCAGGAGAACTTAACCATTAGTGTGGTGCTGTATAGAACGATCATAAATCAGCTTGGTTGCAGGCAAGGGCAAGTGCTTCTTTTGGGTTGAATAGTTTCTTGCAAGTTTTAAATTATGAAAACAAACGAATCCCTGCCTGAAAATGTCTATGTCTAGGGCCTCGGGCTGCAGTGTTAGCACACCCTGTAAAAATCATGCAGGTTATTTCTGGTTGGTAGTAAAGTCAAAGAAATAAACAACAATAAACTTGATTAACAGCAGCACTAGATGATACTGGTTTTGAGCACTCTATAGGCCCCTGAGTTCATCTGTCTACCTATCTATCTATCTCTCTATCTATCTATCTATATATATGTGTGTGTGTGTGCGTGTGTGTGTGTGTGTGTGTGTGTGTGTGTGTGTGTGTGTGTGTGTGTGTGTGTGTGTGTGTGTCTGTCTGTGTGTGTGTGTGTGTGTGTGTGTGTGTGTGTGTGTGTGTGTGCATGTGTGTCTGTCTGTCTGTGTGTGTGTGTGTGTGTGTGTGTGTCTCTGTGTGTGTGTGTGTGTGTGTGTGTGTGTGTGTCTGTCTGTCTGTCTGTCTCTGTGTGTGTGTGTGTGTGTGTCTGTCTGTCTGTCTCTGTGTGTGTGTGTGTGTGTCTGTCTGTGTGTGTAACAGAGTAACAGTGAATTCAAAAACAGCAAACAGCTCTATATCCAAGGAGAATCAAGATGCAGCAGGATACTCACCAATCAATCACTAGAAATACTTCATGAAAAAAGCAATTAATAAACTGAATAGGATAATTTGACATAATTATAGTATGCATACAGTACAGTTAACTTGGAACAGAAACAAGGACAAGAAGGAGAGCACTCACGTAAGACTTTGACCCCATGTCTAAGAGACTGCACTCGGTTGGGCTCCACAGAGACGCTCAGCACTGTGGGATGTTCACCAATGGTGCAGACCCTGCTGTCCTGGGCAGCCTGTTTAAACATCTGTATGAGCTGATTGGCGATAACGGTGTTCAGCACAGAGATCACCACCATGGGAAATACGAATGAAAGGAAGGCGTTAACCTGATGAAGACAGTGCAAAGACAAAATGAAGCTATCAGTGTCATTTCAACAACCTTCATAACAGTATACAGGCTGGACAGAACACCCTAAACTCAGGACTAACCATTATGAAGGTTTAATGATGTATACCACTTTGAAAGCATGGTTAGGCACAGGAAAATATGGTAAATGTCATGGTAGAGCTTGGTAAAAACCATGTAAAAAGGCTGGTGTGTAAACTAAAGGGTATAAGCATGCTCCCTGTCTTATATTTTCTATGTCACCTCTTAAAGAACTTTTACTAATTGGAGAAGACAGCTGTGCTGTAACTTTGAAAGCAGGGCAGAACTTGATTACTCGCTTACAAAACGAAATGTTCCTGTAATTACCCTGTTATCTATAACTGGATGAGGGTGAGCTAATTGTGCATTTAACGCTCAATTATTCCTGACGAGCCATGCTTTTCAAGATTCTTCCAGCTATTTTGAAAAATGTGTGAGTTTTTGACAATCGCACTCCGAGCTACATTGTTTTGGGCTGCTCTTTAAAATAATGGCCTTGAATTCCAATGCATTAGCTTCTATTCCTGTGATGTTCCACTTGAATCCATTCTGAATTTGTGGCCATTTAAAAAAAAAAAAAGAAAAGATCTGCAGGACTACAAAAATCATTACAAAATGACACAAAAACGATTTGTTATTCAGATTTTTCTCCCATGCAATCCTATGAAACCCTGTTGAAATTCATTTGAATTTCCGGCTGTTATTTTAAAGTGTTATCGTTTTCTTGTTCTAGTTCTAGTAATTAATAAAAGAAGAAGAAAAACAGGAAACGGCAGCTGATAAACAACATTCTGAGGACCATTCTGAGAGACAGATGTTTTATCATGGTGATAGCGTGGCACTGGTTCATTCTTACACAGCAGCACAGCACAGCTCAGCACAGCACAGCACAGCTACCCAGCAAAATACTAAAGAAAAGAAACTTATCCTTGGTCTTTTATTCTTGAAACGTTTCTCTCCCTTGTACAACTGTACTAGGGGCGGGGGTGGTATTCCTTTATGTCTATTTGTTGCTACAATCCCTGCCCGTCAAGTCCCAGAGGTAATAAGCTGTTTTTAGAAAGGATGCAGTGGAATGAGCCTGCAAGCCCATACAGAAAGCTGGGGTCACTGGCAAATTACAAAATTACAACTCAGTTACACAAATCATGCGCTTAAGCTTCAACGAAAAAATGAATGCAGATCACAAAGTTTATCTAAAAACAAAGCCGCAATCAAATTTCAATTACTACTTTGACATTGAAATAAAAAAAAAAAAAAAAAGAATTTAGCTGCACAGCAGTTTTTTCAATTCAGAGTAACACTTTATTTAAATAGCTTTTTAAACAGCTGTAGCAATTACTATACCCTAATTACAACATCTTATTACAGTGCAATTACAATGGAATTACTGCCTCTTAAAACAGCTGTACAGTTTCAGAGCCCAATCATACTGAACGTTAGTGTTATAATAAGAATGCTCTTATCATTATGCAATGTTAATACTAAGTGTACTGTATTTATAAACTGTTACATTATTAGGGGATAGTTGGGTGAGATGATAAAGTACCAGAGAACACTCTAGATGGTACCCATATGGTGTTCGACTTTATACAACTCATTGTAATAGAGATGTATGTTAAAGGAGGAGAGGGATATTCTGTTACCATGTTTTGACAGCAATTTATTTTTCTGTCTGTATTGCAGTGCAAGTTCAACATCCTTTTTAGCAAAGACAATCTGTCTGAAAGAAAATACAACGATTGCATCAGTGTTATATTAACAAGAAACTGCTTATTTAGTTGTTTTTTTTATTTATTTTTTGTCTTGCTTTTGTTACATACCATTGAAAAGGCTTTGGGGCTTTAATTAAAATGTGCCTTGGACAATGCACTTGTTTGGTAATACGTCCCACAGTGCAGGAGATGGCTTAGCTATCTTTCTATCACACTTCAGTCAATTTGTGCTAATGACAAGGCTTTTAAAACAGTTAACAAATACTCTTTGCTTCAAATTAACTAAATTTCATATATATATATACACATATATATATATATATATATATATATATATATATATATATATATATATATATATATATATATATATATATATATATGATGCAAATGACTAAAGTGTATCCTACCATTTTTATTTTTTCTTATGTTAATCTAATATACAAAAGATTGGCTACACCGTTCAAATGGAGATTAAAGCTTTGCTCTAATTACTGTAAGTGCTTCTTTTCAACAGAGTAATCTTATTAATTTTACCAAGCAATGGCAACTCTGGAAATTAGAATTTGATTCCCCAGAAGGTGACTACTGGTAGTTACTATGGATGACAGTACGAATGCATACAAAGCTTTGGTATACAGTACACAGTTTTTAAAAAGGTCCAGTGGTTCCATAGGTAATAAAATCAGGAGATGCTTCTTAGCTCCATGAAAATAACTGTGGAAGAGCAGAGGCAGAGGTAAATTATCAGACAGGTAAAAATAATTATAATGGTATAAAAACTGGGAAGAAAATAACCAAGGCTTATATATATATATATATATATATATATATATATATATATATATATATATATATATATATATATATATATATATATGTGTGTGTGTGTATATATATGTGTGTGTATGTGTATAAAAGAAATATATAAATGAGAATGAGCAAGACATGACTCAAGTAGAATGGTCCCCGAAATGTTCTCCTTTTTCTAGGAAAGCAGCACAGCTGGGGACGAGGAGTTTGTTCTTGGATAACTTCACTTAGATGACTTGCTCACTAAATATCTTGACGAACAGATCATTGACCCTCTTTGAAAACATGCTAACATCTCTTTTTTAACCAGCTTCTGAAAAGACTCCTTAAAGCTAGCTTTTTGAAGTAGTGTGTCTGAAAATGACCATTAACCGCACCTTTCTGCAATCACGTTTCTCGCTGACATAACTGTTGCAAGTGTTTTACTCCCCTCTGCCTTTGCACTTCTCAGTGTCTTAACCGTTCCTTCACATGGTTAAGAGAGTTCGTATCAGCTCCAGATGCTCTTAATTCAGCCTACATGATGAAGATAGATACAAAAATAGATGCTTTGGATTTACTTTATCCATTTATTAAGAGCATTCATATCTGTGATTGCTTATTCATGACAACTGCTGTTTTGAAGAGTTCATTCTCAGTTAGTTCATTGCTCATTGATTAAAAAAAAAAAAAAAAAAAAAAAACATTACTGAAATAACTGCCTCACAAAATTGCATTAATATGTCCAAATGTTGAGGTCTCTTGTGCTGCTGAAGTCATCAGTAAGGCAAAAGACAGAAATGGGCACTGTTTTATATTTTCCGAAAGGAACTGGCCATCAAAACAATGAACGGTTGAGAAAATAAAATGAGAGATCAGGGAGAGACAGCAGCTTCAATTCCAGCCTTTGCCTGGTGATGCAGTGACATTTACACAGTGGAGTTATGGGTTTGAATACTGATTGTCAAATAAGCAATAAAGACCCTATGAAGCTGCTAAGGGAAATGGCTCTGTCTACAAGGCTTTTGGAGGAAAGGGTGAATGAAAGCCCCGGGGATCAGATAATAAGCCAATCAGACTCAGGGTACAGCGGTCATTAAAAAACAACAGACATACCTTGTGGTGGTCTATGCTCACAACTTGCTGTAAAACTAATTTATGTGTGACACAAATGAATCAATTATAAACACTTGTTTGCATCGCTCTATCATGCCAACAACAACAAAGTGTTATTGCATTCCATTTGTGTTTACAGAATATTCAATTTCTTACCTGTCTAAAGCTGAGGGAATGCGATGCCACTTTGTGGCTTGGAACCTGGTTTCAGCACTCTAGGTTTCAGGCCCCTGCAAGGCACACTGGGAGACTTGCATTACTCCCTGTAGTGCTGTTCTCTCCATGTTATGTCTGATCCTTTATTAGAACAGCAAGATGCTAAAAGTGTTACTGTGCGTTGAATTAAAATCAGTCTATGCCTGGCTAAGTGAATCAATACAATGCTCTGCACTCACCCTAACTCTCGTTTCAGTCTCCTTTACTCTCCCCAGAGATACACTGAGAGGTATTTACTGTATGCAATGATCCCAGAGTTAGCAGACACAGCAGTCAAGGAATTTATATTAAATCCAGTAAGTTTTTGGTAAAGCAAGTACAAGAGGTATAAAGAACACTGGCTTCCAAGAATACGGTGGCATACGGCAGCTTCCAGCTTGTCATGCTCGGATGACGTGTGTTGTTGAAACTAAACAAAACCAAAAGCACTCATTAGTGAGTCTGACACTAAAAGTAATTCCCGAGATTGTAGGCAATAGTACAGAGAAGGAGAAAGAAACAGTGAAAGAATCAATGTCCCAGAATAGAGACAAATGGATTTGACAAAGCCATAGAAGTGTAAAGGAGCATTGGCAAAAGCAGAGTCACAAGCAGTGGTTAGTTTCAAATGAACCCTGAAAGGTGGCTGGATTACCAAAGCAAACAGTGTTAGATATGAGAGTGCTTAAAGAAAAGACAAGCTGCAGCATCCAATCCTGGACTGACTGAAGGTAAATTGCACACCTGGAGCACTATCTAAAGCACAGCTGAAAAGAACATTGACAAGTCAATTAAACTGCTGCAGTTCAATATGTTGTTGTTTTTAAATAAAGAAAGTGCATTGTACTGTACTGTATATATAATAATGTAGCACTCATTTCATTTCATTTATTTTTTTTAATAATGATTTCCTCAACCGCATGGTCCTTGCTTTTGTGAGTAAAGTCACGTGCACAATGGTTATTGAATAGTGCAGGTCAATCGGGCGCTTCTCGATTCTTTAGATAAAATCGCCGACGCTATCGTTAATCTAGATCTAGATTTCTCAAAGGATAATTCGCTTCCGATTGCATACTCGTGCTGAGTGGTTCTTATAACTCTCGTTATTCTTTGACTGTGATGAATCTGTGTTGAGGTGCTTTTACTATGTGCTCAGGAGCTGCTCTTCCGTTCCAGTTGCCTGCTAGAGACATAATGTACGCTCGATCAGCTTTGTGTTACTCTGTAAGACCAGCTGTGAATCTTAGACACGCTGAATGGAAAACATACATATATATTGAACGAATCAGTTCGGATTTGAGCTGTAGTTTATAATTGACTGCACACATCATAACCATAAAGATTATCTATCGGGCTGGCAGAAGGCGCAGGTGTTGTTGTCCATCACAGGTCACTCTTGAAATCAGGACTTAAAGGATGCGTTGCAGTAAGAATACCTCTGTTAAGAAAGGGGAACAAGACTAAAAGGCTAAAATATGCACAAGAACACAGAAATTGGACTATGGAACAATGGTCAAAGGGACGTTGGACTAAGACTTTTGCACAGCACTGTGTGTGTGTGTGTGTGTGTGTGTGTGTGTGTGTGTGTGTGTGTGTGTGTGTGTGTGTGTGTGTGTATATATATATATATATATATATATATATATATATATATATATATATATATATATATATATAGATCATATATATGTCAGATTATATTATAAAATAAAAAAAAAATATCCTGTTCTATATTTCAATCTTTTTCAATGGTAAAACTAAGAAACAAATTTAAGTTCATCAGACAAACGTCTAAAAGAGGAACTGGCTAAAATGCTTGTCTGTGTGAGTCTTGCTTTAGAATCTGTGACTGAGAGTTTTTGATGGCGGTTATGCGGTGTTATCTGTCGGAATTCTCTCCTGGCAGGCTCTGCCTTTTCTTCTTTGTTTCCATATCAAAGGCTTTCATAGTTTCAAGACGAGGTGTTGCAGTAATTACACAACCTTTCCCTCATCTTTCCAGAGCTTTGATCTTTGGCTGTTTTCTTTGAGTTACAGAGGTGATTGGCACTTGAGGCGCTCCAGCGCTTGACAGCAGAACGACTCTGTGGGCACGTTCAGAAGTAACTGTTTTCTAGCAATCTAGGAAAATTGAGCACACTTACACTGTAGGTTTCATATTGCAGGTTTCTTATATTATCCAGCAATGAATGGGAAGTAGTAGACGCTCAAAGAAAATAGGCAAAGGTGCTGTACAAAGGATCAAAAGTTACATAAAAGTGAAATCTGTGGCAATGTTACTTCAGGGCTGATTTAATCCGCCTATACCCTGCTGTTTTAGATTACTTTTAGGAATAGTCCTGTGACAGCCCGGATAGGTGGTAAATTCAATCCAAGGTGATTACCCTGTGCTGTAAAATTCTCTCTAAAAAAAAAAAAAATCAATCTTAGGCTTAGGTTCCATTGATCAAATCGACGCCCCAGCCTCGATCCAATTCCATCCACTTGTTTCCAGTGACTTAACAGAACAACTAACTTCAAACACAGCTTCAGTAGTTTTCTGCTAATGAAATATGTTGCATGTTAAAACACATGGTCCTGGGGCTCATTTCAAACCTGAAAAAAAAACCCTGAAATGGGACATTTCAAAAGAGCCGTATCATGGAATACAATGAGCCATAAGTGGATCAATAGCCACCCATGGACAGCCCTGGTTCAGATTATTAAAACAGACCTCGATGTCAGGTGGCTGGAATGTGTGCGGAAGACAGTAATGCAATCTGATCTGGGTTTTAATTGGGTTCAGGTGGCAACCACTGAAGGGAATTTAATTTAGAGAGTATCCGACAGGCATGGTGCTTGTCTCTGGGTCTAGGAGCAGAATTTGCATTTTCTTCCCTGCCGTATAATAAAAGCAATCCTGTGACGCTAGGGGAATGGTTTTCATTTCCAATCTCATTACAGATGCCAATTAGATCAGAATATAAGACATGACATCCTACCCGGCACAACAAAAGAACTATCCGATCATGCATGGGGCAGTGGTATTACTGTTGCTGTGAATCACAAACTCTACAGTGGTTTACCCTTCAGTCACAGTGTGTATAATTGTACCATGTTACATTTCCTATCTATGTATATACATTTAGAAATACTGTGTCTGGAATATATACTGCAAAAGACAAAGCACTTCCCAGCACAGCGGAATGCCGTTGAGAAACTCCTTGAACATGAAAAGCGTTCAGCACAAAGCAACATCTATCATTCCCCAGCACACTTCCAATTTCCCCAGAAAACTATGAGTTTGGGGAAAAGGATTGTATTGCAGACGGGTGCTTGAGTGTAATGAGATATATTCTTTCTGCTGCATGTATTTAACAGAGAGAGCAGTAAAAAAAATTTCATTCAACAAATCATTGATATTTAAAATGGCATGCATACAGAGAGAAAAGTGTTCCAGTGTAGCGTAGCTTTAAATCGTCGAACAGTCTGATTGCTTAGGAAAAGCAAGAATGAACAGGGACCATTGCACAAAAAACTTTAGTTAATACTATTGTTTTTTTATAATACACAGATCCTGACAAATCAGACCCTTTCTCTAACACACAGACCCCATGCTATCGGCAGAACAGAGGGCTCTGGAATACTTTCAGGGGATATTGGTATTCACAGATCTCCTGGGCTTTGAGGGATGGGTAAGTGTTTCAGATTGGCTTGTTGTGTGATGCACTTCTTCTAATGATAATGCTGCCCCCTGTGGGTGAGACGAGTCTACAGCTAAAAGTTCTGTAATCACTCTTTGAAGCAGATCTCTTGATTAGTCACCCCAGTGCTTTAGAGGGGAGGGGACTCAACCTTAACATTTCTTCTTAAACTCATCAATGAGGTAAGTAGTTTGAAGTTTTTTTTTGTTTGTTTTGACAGACAGAAAAGATTCTCAAAGTTTCGGAGCGTTAATACAGAAGTGAAGTGAGTCAGTGAGCAAACAGAATAAGAAGGAAAGAGTATACAAAGGTAAACAAATACACATCCTGTCTTTCACAGTGGACAGAAAAGCGTCAGGAGGCCAGTGTAATTTGATAGACAGCTAAATAGGTTATAAACACTGAGGCTGGCACACTCTCTCTCTCTGACACTCTGAGAGGGGGGCCCTGTGGTGGAGTCGATAGGCAGTTTCAAGTGAAGGTGCCCAGGGTCAGGAGTTTAGGATTGCTGGGGACAAAAGCAAACCTCCTATCAACTACAGCTACTAGTTTAATTCAGTAATAAAAAAGGCTGTGTTGACTTAAAATTCTCTATTTGTGTAGGTTCACATTCTGCAAACATTGTGCATTACATTTTAAAAATATTTATTATTATTATTATTATTATTATTATTATTATTATTATTATTATAGTACTGATTGTGTAAAAGGACATTTAATATAAATTCAGAAGCATAGAAATCAGTATTTATTGCGGAATATTGATTTACTGCAAGGAAGTCTAAAACTTTTCTTGCTGAAAGTGAAAATCATCCAGTATTTCTTATCATCAGTAGTTTGAAGCCAGGGCAAAACTGTTTTTCTATTTAAAAAAAAAGGATTTACAGAAGCAGTTTTAATGAACAGACCCAGTTTATAATCTTCCACTCGAAACTTTTAAAGCATTAAATGTATGTATTTTTCTTACTTCTTTCAATTCTCAAAACGGAAAACTCCTAACTAGGCAAGGATTTAACTTTGAGGCAAATCCGTTTGAAAACAACACAGCCCTGCCTGACAGGTGGTTATGCAGTATCAGAGACACACACATGGGTAATCCTTGCTTCGTGCTGGTATGCTAGAAGCAAAGCCAAGGTAAACCAACCCACCAAGCTGGCTTGATGGTTCGCTAGATTGATGGTTCACCCTGGAGACTGCATGGAGGGATTACATGGTGATTACTAAGGTAATTGCTCCTTTGGACGGGTAAAACTGACAGAGAGCGATCGGAGAACAGGAATGGGTTCTGGGTTGGTCTCAGAAGGCGCACATTTTTATAGCACATCATTATTTTATGTCAATGGCTTAGGATCACAGTGTGTCAACCTTATGGGCTTAATTCCAAACCCTTTATCTGATGACATGAGGCTCCTGATTAAACATGATTGGTAACTGTGACAGAATGGCTGGGTGGACAGAGACCCGAAGACAGTAAAACTGAAGTTAAAGCACTACTGCGCTGTTTAATAAACAAAAGGCAATCAAAAAGTCAAACAAAACACTGTTCACAGAGCCAAAAACAAAAGGTCAAACAAAAACAAATCTCGCACACAGTAAACACTTACAAAATAACTGGCACAAGGGCCAAAACAAAAGTTTAAACAAAACTGTTCAGGCTGGGCAGAGCCTTCACTGAACTTTGTCACACCAAACAAATGTAGCCACACCCTGTTCACACCCACCCCCCCCCCCCCCCCCCCCCCACCTCCACCAAACAAAGACATTTCCCCTTTTTTATAGCATGTGGCTGGAGCCTAATTATCAATTGTTCAATTAGCTCCAGCCACATTCTCACATGTATTTTGGCAGGGATAGGAAATTAACCCCATCCTTGCCAACCACCACCAAATCACCACACAACAATATTATTATTTACAGACAGGGCCCTGCCCTGCCACAGTAACATTTTACAATAAGTGTCTGTAACGGCTGTGTATTTATATAGTAGTTACTTGGCAAATACACGTGTACTTAAGCAAAATGACAATGTTGTAAGTGATGCTGTGTGCAATTGCAATACTACTTAGAAATATTCCTTGGAGAAAAAACCTTTTTAAATGTAAATGCCTATGTAAAATACATGTTTCCAATGGCACAGGCTGCTAAATGCACAGCAAAGTGTAGAAAAGCAAAGTGCATGCATGGTAAAGCACAGAGCAGTATAAGCATGGTGAACTGCTACATATAACAGCAAGAAGCGTTCCTTTAATTTTTCGTAAGCAATGACGAAGTATGCAAAAGTCTAACTTTAAGAAATGACACATAAATGTTTGCACCAATTCTCAGCACTGCAAAGGTGCCTTACAATGGGACAAATTGCTGAAACCATTTTCATTTCTTTTTTTAATATTTTTTTAATTGCTTAATCTTTATTTCTGAGGCTTTAATGGCACCTGCCATCATTTAAACAGTTCTAGTATGACAGAAAGCATTTAACAAATCGATACAATGTTGCAAAGGCAACAGTTATCTTACACCTCTAATAAACATGTCTCCCTTTACAGGCACCAAAGGGGTGTATTCAAATTGTTACAGAATCGTTGATGTATTCTTCTGGTGAGGCTGACCTACACCAGCGGAAACAACTTTACTTTACTAAGTGATCTTAAACTTCGGTGTTAAAAGCGAGATATTTTGACATGCCGTGTGATTTATTGTGGAAAGCGCCAAATAGCTTAATTCTGTCAAGCCCATTTTCTCTCTCATTGTTTTAGATTGCTGCTTTCCTGCCATTTGTTATTTTTTAATAACATACAGTGCACTGTTACCCTTTAGATTCTAACACTTTCCATTCTGTGCACTTAAAAAAAAATACATGATGCAGAATCAGCGCTGGAATACTTGACCTGTACTGGTGCCCCATTCATTGCAAGACAGCAGGACCTCAGTCTAATGTCCAAACTGAAGGGCAGCACCTCCAACAGTGCTCCAGAGCCACAGTCACTTCCTGCAGGAATCTGCTGCCTGATTGCACTTCTATTATTTTTATGCAACTTCTGCCACTGAACTCATCACTAAACCCTTTTGATTAATCCCTAGCCTCTGGCTTGCAGTTCCTAATTCACTTGCTTGCAGACAGAGGCAAACGCGTCTTTGAAAAACTCTCCTAGTCACACATTAGGGTTATTGCACTGTTGTGGTTGTTTTTCTCTGTTGCATTACAGCTGAATGCTGCCCACATTGTATTAAGTTCAGTCAGAGCTCCACTAACTCCCTAATGCTTTTTCTATCTGCTAATGCTTGCATAGCTACTGTGGCAGTTGCGTGGCGTTATGCCAAAATGTCAGACAGAAACCCTCTGTTCATAAATGGTTCATCTGCTTAAATAACCTGGGATTCTATGAGACACAATTGAACAGTCTTTACTTCTGAACTACTTTCTGATCTTTCTGAATAAAAAAGGATCTGAAATGTTAATTTGCGTTAAAATGCAGATGCATCATAATGAGTAATTAACACTTTGATTTTAATTCTGCAAATCAAACTGAAATGCCACTTTCTGTTTCATTTAGGAGAATATTATATTTGGAAAGTGATTAGCTGCAGTTTGAAAATCTATTGAACACAGGCACCCCTTTGTGCTGTGTACAGCACAATCATAGAGGAACTGTTATCATGCCACTATCTAATCAATACACCTCCCACATACTGAAAGTATTAACATCCCAATTGACCCACTGGAGTACAAAATTGACTCTGCAACCACTGGGAGAACAAAGCTTGTTCTTCATTAAAACATAACTTCTTATGAGCTTTACTTCAAAAATAATACTGCCCAATATTATGAACAGTCCTGCTTAAAGAGTAATGGCGGGGTTCTGAAAAATATAGCGTCACACGTCCCCACGTGCTGCTACAACTGTTTAAAAAACGTGCCTGCTATTTTTCATTTCACTGTTAACATCCTGACAGCTTTTTACACTTATAACTTTAAAGTCTGTCTTTAATGTCCGCTCTAGTGCACTGACAGTGTAAGGATTATTGCCCACCTTGCCAAACAGGTAACACAGAGATAACGATCCGTGAACAGAAAAGGCCAGAGCACTTGCTGTGGTGTTTGTTTGTTTTTTTTAATCACTTTTTTTTTTTTTTTTTTTAAATCAAAGTAAAAAATGTTGTCAGGATGTTTACAATAAAAAGAAAAACTACAGGTAGGTTATTTAAACAATTGTCACAACATGTGGGGATGTGTAACGTTTTATTTTTTTCGGAATACTATAACTTTCTTTTTAAGGTACACATACATATAAATATATAAATAAACTGGTGCAAACTCTGAGAACTTAGATGCAGCACAGCAGCCATGAAGGTCGGGCGAATGAAATAATTCCAAACAACAGTAAAGTATTTAAAAGCCAACTGTCCTAACAGCAGCCTTGCAAAAACAGAAAGAAGCTAAGCTGGTCACCAAGACAACGTGTTCTTCTGAAAGCTCTCTTTCAGCACAACATTCTTCATTAGCTAGCATTCTTTCTCTCAGTAAAGAGCTTTCATCAAGTATTTTATCATCTGATAAGACAGTGAGAAATACACTGGTAACTGCGTCTCCTGTCTCTCTGTGCTGCCCAGCTAGTTCAAGTGATACTTTCACTTCTCCACAAGGCAGGTTTTATATCAGGTAAAGCACAGCTTGTCTTTAAAAAGAATGTACTTGTTTATATTCCTGTTCATGGTTTTAAAAGTCTTCTCACTTTATTAAATGTGCTGTAAGCACTGCCCCTTAATAAATAACTTTATTTACAGTATAGGTAAGAACATAAGAACAGAAGAAGGTTTACAAACGAGAGGAGGACATTCAGCCCATCTTGCTCATTTGGTCGTTAGTAGTTTATTGATCCCAGAATCTCATCGAGCAGCTTCTTGAAGGATCCCAGGGTGTCAGCTTCAACAACATTACTGGGGAGTTGGTTCCAGACCCTCACAATTCTCTGTGTAAAAAAGTGCCTCCTATTTTCTGTTCTGAATGACCCTTTATGTAATCTCCATTTGTATTGCAAACGGAACAGTGAAAAGGTTCTGTCAAAATATATGTTTTACCCTTTACATTCTGACATTTTCAAGTTTTCTTTTCTTTTTTTTTTAAAATCACACCTGTTTCTTTAAATGACCACTTACTGTACACTTGAAGCATATTTGGAATGTGTGTGCAGTTTCAATAGGAACTCGTTTTTTTTTTATTATCATTTATTTATTTTTACATGTTTAGAGAGCTCTTCAGTAAAAAGATTGCTTTAATGTTCCATAATTGTATTTGAAACTATCAGAAGAGACAACAACCCAGATTATAAACAAATGACCAAGGCATTATAAACATGGAAGCGATATATATATATATATATATATATATATATATATATATATATATATATATATATATATATATATATATATTATACATCTTGTAATACATCTTTCTAGTTAGTTTTCTATTAATCTTATGAAGAGTTTCATTAATAATAAAAAAAGAAACTGCTTATTATACATCAATGGGAGCCACACGCCTGTTTTGCACATATTCGTTAATACCCTGTCTATCACTTAAAAGCCTCAAAAAGGCGAACTGCCAGTGCTGAGCCGGTACAGCATTGCTATTTACCTGCACCCAAGTGTTCCCAGGAGGGTATTATTAAAAGCCTCTCTTGCTTTTGACCTTTTCATTTCTAGTGGCAAGCTACAGTATGGTGTAACTAATCAGATTTGAGCCTATCTATCTATCTATCTATCTATCTATCTATCTATCTATCTATCTATCTATCTATCTATCTGTCTATCTCTCTCTATATATATATATCTCAATGACAGTAGGATGGACTCTGGAATACATTCACGGGATAAGTGGAATGTCAAGCAGTGCAACATATACTAATAATATATGAAACATATACAATCGTGACAGACTGCGCCGATTATTATTATTTTATTTGAATGTGCAAGCGTATGTCTGACCTGTGTGCAGTAGTATTTTTTATAGCAATGTCTAACATCATTTCAAATGACAGCATGATAAAAAAAAAAAAAAAAAAAGCAATAGACAATAGTGCCCTCCTAATTCCCTCAGCGTGGCAAGTGCCCCGGTTTCTGTCGCGTTCTGCACTCACCTGCAGAACGGTCTTTGCCATGGACTGGTCCACTGTGGTGCAGATTTTAACCTCTGTGACATAGATCTGCCCCATGATGAAAAGCATGGGGGTGGCCAGCAGGAAAGAAGCTACCCAGATAGCGCTAATCAGCTTCTTGGTCCTGCTTCTCGACATGATGCTCTTCGCTTTGAAAGGATGGCATATCGCCATGAACCTCTCCACGCTGAGGCTGGCAATGTTGAAAGCGGTGGCATACGTGCACGCGTCTCTCAAAAAGTAATAGCCCTTGCACACAGCGTTGCCGAATGCCCACGGGTTGTGAACCCAGATGAAGTTATAGAGTTCTATTGGCATGCATAGCACCAGAATGAGCAGGTCGGAGACCGCCAGGCTCGCCAGGTGGTAGTGCACGGTGCTTTGCAAGTTTTGCAAAGTCTTCTTCTGAACTAACGTGTACACCGTGATGGAGTTGCCCAGGCACCCTACTAAAAAGAGACCGATGTAGATCACGGTGACCACGACTTTGGAGTAAATGTCCGTATTCACGTCAAGGTCGTCCTCCTGCTTCCCAGTCGTGTTATTTGAGCTGAGTGGTGATGAGGCATTGGTTTCAGAATATCCAGAGAGATAGAAGTCCCGTGTTATTAACTGAAAGTTGCGGGAGGTGTTGTGCTCCGACAACAGGGGTAAATTGAGATTCATTTTTAGTAAGCCTACAAATAAAATAAAAAGTAAAAAAAAAAAAAAATCTGCAACTGAGACTTCAGCGTGTGTTGTTTGGTTAACAGACCGCAAGCAGTCTGTTGGGACTTGTAAAACGCAAGCCAGTCTTGCTAGCTGAAGTTGCGTTGTGATTGATTTATCTATGCACGAGAAGAGGAGGCGTGGTGCTGATGACAAGACATTGGATGGTGACGCAAACATACAGTGGAGGCTCTATTTTTTCCCAGTACCAGAAGACAATGACATTGTGAAACATATAGAAACATATTATAGTCTGGTTACAGTATAAAAACCAAACCATTGCAAGCACAAGGAATTAATGCAGAATAGTTAAACGCATTGTATGATGCCTATATATAATATGGTGCTTAAAAGTATTGACACACTCCTATAATTTCAATGCAAGATGCTGTTGATATTATTAATTCACGTTGATATTAATATTACTACTATTGATGGAGAAGACAAGTAATTAATAAACTGACTTAATTAATTATTTCAAATGATTGATGAGTATCTGTTGAATCCTGATTCTCCTTGGATATAGCTCTCTCTCTCTCTCTCTCTCTCTCTCTCTCTCTCTCTCTCTATATATATATATATATATATATAGTGAAGCGAACTACGAATGTCAAAACAAGGAAGAAAAATGGGATGCAATTAAAATGGTAATACTAAGTGTTTTAGAAGGATCTTCTTATCTTTCATGAGTGCAACAGCATTCTCACCAGTCCCAACTATTTAGCTGTATCATTTTTTTTCAGGTCAGCCACCCTGCTAAAGCATAGGGAGGCTAGCAAGTCATAATATCCATTCTTTGGATATAAATTTGCTCTTTGCAGATTATTTGCAAAGTAAATTTCTTAATCTGAATTTATCATGGTTTTCCCTAAGCATCAGTGCAATGATCTTAATTGTAATATTTGAATGGACAAGTTCAGTGCCAGTGGCATTATTTGCACTGTTTGACAAGCATGGATTTATTTACCTCTAACTGTGTTTAAAGATCGAAATTCATTAATATAAGTCAGCGCAACTTGCAGTGAATGCACAGACTCATGTATAGTCTGCAGGCAAACACTTTTAGACCCAAATTGGCTGCGAGTATGATTGACACCAGGATGACCAACTTTGAATAATGGCTTATGTGTGACTTACACTTGATGCTCAGCCAGCTATTCAACAGCCGACAAGAGCATCTCAGGGGGTTCGCGTCACATTTCAAAAACTCCAGCTGTGCTCAGAAAGATCTGTCTCTGAAACCAATATGAAAATGATGCACTCAACAGGATCGGATTGTTGGGTGGTTTAATCAGTAGAGGTCCAGGGGAGGCAGCAGGTGTGGATGATTCAGGGTAACTGGCCAGAAGCTGTGCCTTTGCAGATGTGCACCTCCTAAATTCTCTATTGTGATCATTCTTTTGAAGCACACAGAGAGGGGTTTCTTGGTATCCAGTCACAGTGGTTGGTGTGGCATTACCTAAGACACTGCAAAAAAAAAAAAGAAAAAAAAAGATGAAGCTGAATTGATTGTACTGAATGCTGGAAGCTAGTTATGCTGCCTCTTGCAAAGAGCCACAACAAAATCCATACCTGCAACCAGCAATTTGATGTACATGTTTAGAGGTGTTGACTTGAGCTGCATATTCACTGTAAAGCAAGTCAAATGAGATGATGTTTGAACATTTTAAATATTAAGCCATATGTTTTGCCACAAATGGAAGTACAGTGTGATCTTCATGTGAAAAGTCTGTGAGGATAAAAGCAGAAGCAACATGAAGAAAGGGCGTTTGAATATCTTTGATAGCTTCCCTAACTAATAATGCACATTTGATTCCTTATTGCAAAATGCAAAAATAAAGGGCCAGGCACTAGCAGATTATTCGTCAAGAATTAAATAAATTAATTTATAATTCATAAAAAGACTTCCTAAAACAAACTTTGTATATAGAGTATTTTCAGCGTCTTGGAATCCTTTGTGAACAACCTGATGCAGCTCCCTAGAAATAAACATGTACTGCATTGTAATAGAAAATGGAGGACAAGACTGCAAACAACACATGAAACTTTAATCACTTCAAAGTCCTCCATCCAGATCAATATCTAATTTTGCGGAAACGTTTCACTGACATTATGAAATTATAAGTCTGCCACACTATTCATCTGGCCTGATTTTTGTTATATTGATCTTGATTAAACTTTATTTACGCTTTCATCAATAAAATGGCTAGAAGCCCCTTTTCACCAGTGGAGACGACAGGGTTCAGTTCAAATTGGCTACCCTATATGAATGGTTTGCTTCTGTCGTGATTGATGTTTTTGTTTTTCCTTCAAGAGCTTTGTGACATTTCTCTCTGGTGACCTTCAAAATGCTGGAAGGTTAGTCTAAATAAGCAACCTCTTGAGTGTTTGAAAAGAGTTTGGTGGCTAACGTGACAGGACTTCAAGAGATTAGCCAACTTTCCCATTGACAGATTCAGACACCACGCCAGACAATACACCTTGATGTAACCTAAAAAAAGGATGGTGAGTAAGTAGATTCAAGAAAATGCAGACTCCTTTTCTTCAATCAGTTGCCAGGTTTATTGAAATATGCAGGGAGTCTGGTCCCAGGTACAGGACAATCAGAATACTCATTCTTACAATTTTTGCATGACATTAAATACCCTTCTGTATAGATAGTCCACCTCCTCTTTCTCTGACATTTAACCAATAGCAAAGGTGCAACACATTATTCTGTTACCGTATATTTAATTGTGTGTATGTGTGTGTGTGTGTGTGTCTGTGTGTGTAGTCTTGTGTGACGACCTATGAATTCAATACTTTCTTCAGACCCCTGGCACCCCAAAAGGTCCATACATCTAGTTTTTAACATCTTCCTTGTTCATATCTCTCCGTTTTGCTTGAGACCCTTTGAGTCGAGTGGCATTATCTCTTATTCTCCCTGAGAAACTTTGGGTCCAATGGCAGTCCCTGGGAGCCTTTTAGCCCCTCTATGCTTTGCATTCCAAAAGTCTTAGAGCCTGACCCCTTCTGGTCCACAGCATTGTTATCTTGTTAGCTTGCAATCAATGCTGGGCAAGAAGCTTGTAGATGCAAGGTCTCTATCAATTGTTAACAGTACATGCAATTTGAACCAAACAGACTGCTATCTGCAATATTAATCTCTTTTCAGAAAAGAACACCAGTATAGCTCTGCCAGTCCACAAGTGTAGCAAACTGCTAATCAATTCTCGATCCATGTTTTCCAACATACCTTGTTACATTGTCTAGTCTGAGAATTGCATTGGATTGCATAGGATTATACGGTAGCATATAATTAGATAGTGTTACACAGTACATGTAATTATTGAAATTACTTACTGTGGGTTCTTTTTTACAATTTTTTTAAAGGTTTGCCTACAAATGATTATAATGATTGTATTTTAATATTTAAACACTTAAAATTGAACTTTTAAGTCAATGCTGTAAGAGCCTTTTTCTACCATAGAATTAAATGCAATTACTCTGCACTTCATGAATGAAAATAGTCAACACGACTAACTTAACTGATATATTATTATATACAGCAATGAAGAACATATTTTTACACTTCTTCACTGCATTAAATCTTTATACAAGAGGCATTTTTTAATATAAATATATACCTCATACACGTACAGCTATAATTACTGATAATCTGAGATGAACTTCACTTTGATTTCCCTTGAGCAGAAAAACAAAGCATTTTAAGAGGTTAATGGTGTATTAACCAATCACAATTCTTCTTAATTAGACAAACTATTGAATAAACTAAAGGATCTATTTTTTTTTCAAAAGGATATCCATACATCCATACAGAACAATGACATTTAAGCAAGGCAGCTACTGTGCAATAGTGATGAGCACATTGTTTCAAAGCAATACACCAGTGTATTTGTCTCTTCTGCACAAAAAGCATTGCTAACCTATTCTATACTAGTTTGATATATCCCTGGTTACAAGACACATGAATGAGTTGCACAGAAATGGATAACTGGCTGATTGCATCTATGAATATTCAGCCTCCCTCATGCACTGTTCGTGCACTCAGTTGCTACACACCTGCTAATGCAGCCTTGAAAGTTCCTTCAGTTACAGCTGCATTACCATATCCAAGCGATATATGTTATACAATAAATTGTAAAGTAATGACATGGAAAGTTCTTATTGATGATGCCAATCACTCAATTACAACACACATGAAAGTGTCGCCAATGAATGTGTTTCTTTGCATCCTAATGAAGGGACGTTGATAGACGATGGATTTGGTGGTCCACAAATCCCCAAAGGTATTCTTGAAAAAGCCAGAGTTAAATGGACTAGACTAAGCTTCCCAAATTCATTTACAGTGCTTGTGGTTTGCCGTACTTGTGACCAGACCTTTGGAGGTGAAACACTGGTGCATTAACCCATGATGTGACCTAACACTTTAGCAGGTCCATACGCACAAATTGTGCTAATCTGGATTCTGCTTTTCAAAACGCACCCAAAGCTTTTCATTGCCGGCATCCCCAGTGGCTCACCTTTGTGGCATTAACATTAACTAATGTTGCGATGTTTAGTCGTTAACTTGAATACCTAGCTGCACAATGCACTGTATGCTATACTGAACCCTATTCAACAGTTGTCCTTAATTCAATGCATGAATTCATTTACTTTATAATCCTGTTTTAATATACAATTTACTCCTGCAAGGGTGGCATTGCACCATTATTAAAGATTATAAATAGAGATATCAGTGTCATATGTGTTTATTAAAGGCGCTTACATTTCACATATATTGTGCATTCCTGCCTCACTGGCTCTGAAGTAATGAATGCTGTGTCAGTGGAGATAATAATTACATTCTGCACATGGAATATGTAAAGAGCAAATGATATTATTTTTTAATGACTAATACTGGAAGAAACTCAATATCCGTGCTGAAAAAAGAAAGTCTTATTTTGGCATTTAATACATTAACATGTGCAAGTGAAGTGCAAGCACATGATAAGTCCCAATTTTTGAAATGCGTTATTTTTTGTTGCCTGGTTGTGAACCACTTCTGTGTCTACCACTGAAGCCACTCTCAGTACGTACTGTATTCACAGCTTGTGAGCTTGCAGCTTCAGCTCTCTTCTGGTGGTGACAATCCCACTCTCCTGGTGCCTGTTGTCCCAGGAACCCTCTATCATGTATCAAATTATTTTTAGCCTTATTGTCATAGTAGAAAGAGGAATACTGGAAGTAAAGCCTTTTGCTGCACTTGTGATGAGGGCATGATGCAGGCTGAAGGCTAAATCAGTTTAAGATCCATCCCTAGGCTATCATGTCTTGTCTGTTTATCTATAATTTTTCCAAGTAGAGCCTGGTAGTTAGAACATCTATGTGCATGGAACATTTCAGCCTTAAAAAGGAACTCAATGAGCTCCAGGCTGATCTTTTTTTTCTCTATCTGAACCTACTGTCTCATCACGAGAGGGGGTTGCCTATGCCTGGGAGGGATCCACCACAGCCAACAGAAGGACAGATATGAAGAGAGTGATTCTCTGGGATATCTGGCTTTCAAGTGCATAGATCTTAATTGTGAGATTAAACTTTGAAATGTCGCTTTCCCTCAAAGGGAGAAGCAAGAAAATAAATTTGAAAACCAAACGATAACCACATTAGAGGCCAGCAAAGAGCCCCGCGAGACTGAAGGGATTATTATAGCATGATTGAGTAGGAATTCCTAAGTGCTTTAAATAAATTCATTAGGAGATTTTAGACTGGATCAATTCAATATCCAGTCCAAAAGTAACCCTAATGGTTGATTTTCTTTGCGAAGTAACCAATCTGCAGCAGGAATCACTATTTGAAACCTCCAAATTAATTGTAAAGCATACAGGATTACGGCAAGCTACCATACTGTAGCATTGCCAGAAATGGAGTACGTTTTAGATGAGAAGCAGTGTACTGTACAACCTGAAAACAAGAAAAACCTTTGCAGAGGCTTGCAGTAAAGATACAAGACAAATGTAAAACCCTTTGATGCAAGCACCTTCCCGAATAAAGCATAAGAACCTACCTTTAACCTCAATCGTAACCCTATCCATTACTCTAACCCTAACTCTAACCCCAGTAATAACCCTATTCATTACCCTAACCCCAATCCTAACCCTAACCTTAACCCTAAACCTAACCCTAACCCCACTCCTAATCCCAATAACCCTATCCATTATCCTAACCCTAACCATCAACCCTAACCCCAATCCTAATCCTAATCCTAATAACCCTATTCATTACTCTAACCCTAACCTCAATCCTAACCCTATCCATTACCCTAACCCTAACCCTCAACCCTAACCCTAACCCTAACCCTAACCCTAACCCCAATAATAACCCTATCCATTACCCTAACCATAACCCCAGTAATAACCCAATAAGATAAGCTTCTTTACAGAATAAAACTCTAAATCATAAAAAATGTTCCTTACAGTTTAAGTCTTGCTTATCTGGTTCTAAATTGCCGCACTGTTGCTGTCATTTTCCGGGTCACTTCAGCTGTTTAATTTGCACTTAGTACAGCCGTGTATGGCTTGCAGCTGTACTGCAGAAAACGACTCAGAAACACATTACACAGCCATACCCCTGCAAAGCAAGCAACGGCAGAGATTACCAGGTTCTCTGAAGATGTGGGAACCAAAGCAACCCCAGGCCAACAAAATGTTTGGATTTTCCCCAGTCGGCAAAGCAAATGCATGTCACACATTGATCACAGCCTCTGCTGTGTATCTGACATAATCCTATTGATTAGCCCTTTTGGTAAATTGTCTATGTACACAGTACTGACTAAAACAGTGAACAGCCCAAACTGACGCTATGAAATAGATTCAATAACCAAAAACAGGACAGTTCTATGCAGCAAGCTCTTTCCCTGTCACACGCTGCAATTCAAACTGGTAAATACAGTGTAGATTTAGAAGAGATCTCAAGAAACTGAATCAAGAAAGAGTCAAACATGTGCTTTACATTCTTCAAGCCCTTGATATAAAACTACAGCAGAGCCTCTGGAAAGTTTTAAATGCTACTGTAGATTAGAGAAATACATCAGCAGTTTATAAAAAGCACCAGAACAAAATGAAAGAAGCAACAGCCTTGTCTCAGGTGTGTGCACCTGTTCTTGGTAAGATGCCACATTAGGGCTGCTGAACCATTGCTTTATGGAGCCCCCTTTTTAAAGGCCGCTATGCACTGTACTTACTCTATTTTGAATGATCGTTATTCAGCCTGGTGCAGAGCAGCATGCGTGACTGCAGAAAATGCAAATCTTTCCTGAGAAAGCAAGCAGCCATTAAAACGAATACATTAGCGGGGCAGGGACATGCAGGAGCTGCTGCTGTCTGCTGGTGCATATAATCTATGTAACTGCCTTTGGGTTTGTGTGTAATTGCATCTTCCGAGCAGCATACAGAATGTAGTGAGTCGTAGCTCATAAATGAACTCATCATTAATTTGAAGCACAAACTAATGTACTTTCTAGGGCTTGGGGATAAAACAGTTTCAAACTCTGCAACTGTTTCTTGTGTAATGTGCAGGAACATTTTGTTGTTGCTGAAACATTTGCACCCAGCGCAGATTTAATAAGGTTTTTTTGGTCCCGATTGAAATACTTTTAATAAATAAGATGCCAGAGTCTATTACTTTCAAACGACTCTTGCAGGACAATAAGTTAATGTAATCTTTTACCCCCCTTTGTGTTATTGAAGGGAGAGAGTAAGGTCAAATGCTGTCTCTTTGACTGGCTAACAATGTCAGTGAAACAGTGCCAGATACCTTCAAACAGTGCTGCAGAGAGAGCACAAGCATTCAAAATGTGCATTTGTTCTCTTTCTGTAACTGTGCTTGAAATCTTGCTGCATTGTCTCTGATTGATATCAACACATTAAATAGAACATGCATACTGTCACCCCATTCATATCCCTGACTCAGATAGGCTCGTTGCAGTCTTCTCAGCCCAGCTATATGAAAACATGTATTTGATGACTGATAATGTTTCATTCAATGCAGCGTTACTGTATTTAGAGAGACAGAGAAAAGGACCAGGGTTTTGAAAGAGTCAGAACAGATATTGCTGTATTGGGGAGGGGAGAGGGAGCACCTTTCTAAAGTTTACAATGGTATTCTTGCATGGTATATTTGCATGGTCTTGTTGAGGTCTTCCCATGCTTTGCCCTGGTTATACTAGGCATTTACCAAAATTTACACGGGTTTACCATGTTCTAAATATTCTTTATCATACCTTACTATTCCTTACAATGCTTACGTATGCTTTACCATGCTTACTATTTTCAATTTTCATAAGGGTAGATCTATGGATACAGCGGTAGATGGCACCATGTATATTCAATACGTCTGTATTGAATATACATGTATATTCAATACTTGTGGCTTTGGCAAGTTGTCCCTCTGGATGAGAAGTGACTGATGGAATCCCTTGGGGGTTTTAGAGTTCTCGATGGTGGGAGGCAGTGGAGGAGCCAGCACTGTCAACACCTGAGCTGGCTGCTGTGAGCCCCTGCAGCAGCAGAACTGATGGGAGCTTGGACTGAATGTGCATCAGGAGTGATCTCAAAGAGGGACTCTCTCATTGATTTTAACACAGGGAAGTGGAGATGGCAGGACTGTTTGCAGGCTGTGAGTCCTGTACGACTGCCACATGTTTTTCCGACCTAAAGCAAGTCTGACAGCGAATGGCACTCGTTATATGAAAGTATCTTTGTTTGAAAGAGTTTTTAATCTTAATTCTTAAATTGCCCTGACATAAAAAGGGTTTACTTAGATTTGTATTTACTATGTGTGATTTTTATATATAACACCGAGAAAGACATTTCCAGTTGAAATGTTGCATATTTTAGTTATAGCTGTATTTCAAGTTTAGAATGCCTTGCAGTAAGAGTATCAGTTCACATGCTGCTGTAACCCAGGCCTTCAGAGGGCGAAAGAATACTTAATTAACCCTTAGACAGTGACAAGAGGCCTTCTTTAAGGTTTTATTTCCCCATAATTCCTAATAATTAGTTTCAGCAAAAATGTTTGGCTGTCATAGCAAAGCAAATTGTTCTCTAACATTTTCAGTGAACGCATGCTGGTTTGAAGACATCAGCTGCATCCCATCTCCATAATCTACAGCATTGCTTTCTACATTTGATAAAAACACAATATATTTATATTTAAACACTAACTCAAATTCTCAAGACCTGATTTTGACCAACATTAACGATTGGCTTTTACTGAATTCTGATGGTAGTAGGTAAGGGTGACACGGTTAGGAATTGGACGCACTTATACTCAGTGTATAACAATAATAATAATGTCACTGTTGTGATTTCTTTATTTGAACATAAACAACCCCAGCATTAAACGTCATCAGTTATCGTAATTGTTACTTGTATAATATTCAGATCATAACCACGTACTATTTATAGATGTAATAATACGATAAAAAAAACTTGTGTGTGTGTGTCTATATATATATATATATATATATATATATATATATATATATATATATATATATATATATATATATATATATATATATATATATATATAAAACTTTTAAAAATGACTGACTCCCAGATGGATGACAAATGTATAATATATTTATGTTTATGTAAAGCCAGTAAGTTACACGCTTAGAGGAACCCGAAAGTTTCAACCTGCCGCTATTCCCTATCTCTAGAAATACCAATACTACACAACAAAGCGCAGTCTGAATATTTGCTGTCGAAAATCCGAACTGATTCCTTCAGTATATATATATGTATGTTTTCCATTCAGCTTGTCTAAGATTCACAGTAACATAAAGCTGATCGAGCGTACATTATGTCTCTAGCAGGCAACTGGAACGGAAGAGCAGCTCCTGAACACATAGTAAAAGCACCTCAACACAGATTCATCACAGTCAAAGAATAACGAGAGTTATAAGAACCACTCAGCACGAGTATGCAATCGGAAGCGAATTATCCTTTGAGAAATCTAGATCTAGATTAACGATAGCGTCAGCGATTTTATCTAAAGAATCGAGAAGCGCCCGATTGACCTGCACTATTCAATAACCATTGTGGACATGACTTTACTCACAAAAGCAAGGACCGTGCGGTTGAGGAAATCATTATTTAAAAAAATAAATGAAATGAAATGAGTGCTACATTATTAAGCTGTCAAAGGCTTCCCTTGAATAAAAATGAACTTGTCATGAAAGGATGCTCCAGATGTCCCTGACTAAATATTTTTGCAGAAGCGCGTGTTTATTTTCAGAGCTTTGCTAATGGACCAGCACTGCTCTGCAATTGAATACGGAGACACACGAGGAATCCCTCGAGTCTTATTCATTGCTTTCTATTAAATCTGGAAAGCGGACTGTACAGTAAATAGGAACTGACCTCGGAGAAGCCTTGCTGTTGTACAGAAAGTCAAGCCCTAAACAGCAGTATCTGCTCTGCATCACCTTGCACATTATGCCTCAGACTCATCATACCTGTTATTGTCGTGACTGGAAGTTTGTATGAAGTGTAATACTGTAAAAACTGATTATCATGAATGAAGGACTATTTTGTTAAAACCTAAAATGAGATACTGGCAGCATCATATCAACTAATATAACAACCTGTAATGACATTCATTCAAGAGCCTTGTGTTGAGTTACAAGTAGCTGTGTACTAGTGGTTCTGAAGGAAGCATCCCGATTCAGCGATACACAGTGGACTGTTAGACCCATACTGTGCCACAGTGTGACTTCCCTTCCAATGTAATCATTGACATGTCTACAAAGATGCCCGTTAGGAACTGGCCAGAGAACACCAGAACTCATTTCACACAGGCCACCCAATCGAAATGCTATCCAGTCGCCATTAATCTTGTCTGTATTTTAACCAGCGACCCGTGCTGAACCGTTTTAACAATATTGCCTCTCAGCATAGCCACCACCAGTACGCTTGTTATTTATCGATCTGCATAAGCAGGAAGCCTGGTAGAAAAAGACTGCAATCCCATAGCAGATTCTGCAGCTCTGCAGAGACCCCTTGTGGTCTAAATAGTGTAGCTCCCCCCAATTCCTGCTATATTTTTCATTTAAATAGTATTCAACTCCGTTACTACTGAAGCTCTAAATTGCACTGAAGGGTATTGAAATGGAAGCCTCTGCAGCTAGAATTTCCCTGCCAGAAACCACATGCCTATAAAAACGGTATTGCAAAGGAGACAAATACTTGTGTTCTTGTCTGCGTGCCGGGCCTATTGTAAATGGGCGTGATAATGGTGTCCTCTAGTGGTGAGTTGATACGTTGCAGTTTCTGTTTCTGACCTCCTTTAAGAAGTTTAATGTGTTTTAAAAGCCGATTGGAAGATTATTTTCCTCTCATCCCATCCGGGGAGCGGACAGTTTTACTGCTGTACCGAGGCCGCCGTTCTTGTTTTGAAATCAACACGTTAATGAATGGATGTATTGCATACCGGTCGATGACTTAAACGCAATTCCGAGTACGAGTTTCTGCACACACCTGTTATTTATCACAAGAATGAAGTGATCAAAGTCACATTTCGGGGAATTTCAGAAAAAAAAAAAAAAAAAACACTGTCAGGTTTCTCCACTATATACCTCGCCACAGCCCTGGCATGCCTCTGTCAGTATTATCTCCTAAAGTTAATTTAACAAGAACGATTCAAACAAAAAAGACACGTTTTATAAGCCGCTTTTATTTATTCAAACAGTACAAAAAAGTTTCATAGAAAAAAAACAAACAAACAAACAAACAAAGAAACAAAAAAACACACATTATTTATGAGCAATGAGCTAGTTTTGTTTTTATTACAAAATACCAGACAGACTGCAAGTCTTCATATTTACATCATACACCAGCATTTCTGACACATCACAGTTCCAACCAGGCCAAGAACAACATTAAAGACAACAGTTACAACAGGGTGACCTTGCAGTTAATTAAAAGAAACCAGTAGTGAAGTGGCTAACACTTTATACTGTGTCTCTAATTACTGTGTTTTTACATAGTAGTTACTTAGTAAATGCAAGTGCACTTGCACATAATTACAGTGTTATTATGCATAGTTACAATCTACTTAATGTGTACATGGTTTTGAACAACATATGTAAGTGCACAATTGTATCAGAAAAGGGTTAGGGTTAGGTTTAGAGTTAGGGTTGCAAAAAAAGATTTACACATTAAGTACACCTTAGCTATGCATACTAACATTGTAAATATGTGCAAGCAGACCTGTATTTACTAAGTAACGACTATGTAAATTCTCAGTAATTAGAGGCACTTCATGGAAAGTGTTGCACTGAAATGCATATGTGCAGCAGCTGGAACAGAAGGGTGCTAGCAGAGTTTAAATGGCAAATAAGTGCTAGAATAGATAGACATGATTTAACCCACTTCCTGCTCATGGTTCAGGCTGCCCATCGAGTTGACAGCAACACAGACGCCACGTTGAAAAGTCATGAAAGGGAGTTGCATGCAGAACGAATCACTTGAAAATAGAAGCACGTTGTTCACTTTTGGGCCTGGCTTGATAATCGGTCTTATTTATATAATTGGACATATTTATATGGCAGCATTCTCTGTAGAATTAGTTGCAATGTAATTACATTTTTAGTTATGTAGTAAGCATATTGTAACAAACCACAGGGTAATTACAGAAAAAAGTAATACCAGCTAGTACAAGTTTTGTTATAGAATTACGTTAAAACAGTAAACAAAACACTTAAATTTATTTTTTGGAAGGGAATCACAAGTTGTAATGCACAACCAAACACACACATAAATACACACAAACATATCATCGGACACACAAATACACAGACACACACACATAGTTAAGGGACACAATATTATTTCTCTGGGCTATAAGTTTAGAAGTATGTTTTTGGTCTCCAGGCTAGCTCCTCAAGAGAGGCAGCATCTCAATCACAAGAAAGCACTGTTTGTCTTTGCAGATGCAAAGGCCTGCAGTGAAGGACCATTTTAGCAAGTGGATACCCAACAGTCAAAATCACAGTGATCACCAGATATGCAACAGGGTATTGTTCTGGCTGCAATTTACGGTGTTTTCTGTTTGCAAGTAATGAATGCAGGTCACACTTTCCAAGGTATGCTCATGAGTGAAGAACATTACACTGTTCACGTATATATTTAATACTGCCCTTTGTTGTAATGAACAGTTGAGGCATTCAATGGCTGAGACAACAGCAAAACAGCAACAGCAAAATAATATTCTCCTACTCTGAAGCACAGAATCCTTATTGTGACACTGCACTGAGCAGAGATGCGGACACTACCAGGGTCAGCATTGACATCATCATCAAAGGAAACTAGACAAAGCTGTTCAATCAGGTAGTACTGCATCCAAGACAGCAGGAAAAAAGAGAGAGAAGAGATATGCATTGAAACAGCATGAGATTCAGACGAAAACAAAGACTTCCACAATACACTGCAAACAATATGAATGATGGGATATTTCATGCTGCTGTAATGTTTCCAGTTGCAATGGTAAGTGGGATTGTGGTGTTCGGAGGGGTGGTGTGGGTATTATCTGAAAGGATTTGGTGAAATTAACTTTTGGTTGCTAAGTGAACTGGCAACAGCCTCCACCCTGTCGCTGACTATTAACATTCCCCCTGCTGCTTCTCCAACAGCCACAGATTAGCATGAACTCCAGCAATGAACACATAAGAAAGGGTTTTCTAAAAAAATAAAACTGCCAAGCAAGACTTGTGTTGTGCATATCGATGGTTTAGTCTGATTTATTAAAAACTCACATACAAAATCATATAGTAAAGCATTTTACATTTAGTACAAAACATTAATATCTTACAATTAATATAAAATAAAAATTTGAATGTGCAATACTGTTTTCCCAATACAAGCTGCTTCTTTTGTGGCTCAAGTTAATCCTCCTTCAAGCTGGCCAGCAATTTACCCACAGCTCTGTAAAACACACATCAGTGCTCTCCCCATTATTACTCTCCACTGAACATTTCTGATTTGATGTCGATCAAACATGCATTTCCCCCCAAACTCCCTAGTTATAGCTATTTTTTTTTAAATGTTTTACCGCAATACAGTTTTTAGCTAACTGATTCAAGAGATATCGATTTATTATTGGCAGATTCCTACTTCTGTCTTTCAGTTAAAATAACAGTTTCATTTATTGGTTAAAATAAGTAGTTTTACTTACACATTTTTTTGCTATGCAGAGGTTAATTACCACAATATAGTATTTCATTTTTTTTTTTTTTTTTTTTTGCAACATATTGTTTTAAATATACATTGTTTTCCGTCTGATTTTGATCCGGTTTCTTTTAAAGCATTTGAATGGGTATTACCATGATATTGACTCTGTTATTCTAAACCTGTGAATCTGAGATTTAGTGAAAAGTGCTGTCTGACCCACTATGTAATGGGAACTGTTCCTACGTCACGATCACATTGGAACCTATGTTAGTGATGCTCAGTTACTACTTCAGTTCATCTCAGTGCTTCTGTCGTCATGGTAACTGCTTTCATTCAGTTACCATAGGAATGGAATGCTTTTTTCTGTATGATCGCAATTGTATTGTTTCATTATATTTCCATTGAGGAAGAGACTTCTGAGGTCTTTAAAGATTGTGTTTGATTAGAACTGTTAGTCTAAAGAAATACAATTTAAAAAAACAAAACAAAACAAAACAAAAAAACAAAACAGTACCAACTCTTCAAACCAATTTTCAAGAACTTTTCTCTTCACTCTGTGCTGTACATATTGGGCAAAACGCAGTTCATTTTATCTAGCATTCTGAAATGCATCCAGACCTGTCATCACAGCCAGAGAACAGTGTTATAAAGTCATGGCTAGGGTAAGAAGATGCAGCTCTGTGTCCTTAGCAGTGCATGTGCTGCAGGAGTGGTGTAGTGTCAAACTTTCTCTGTCTCATTCTTAAAAGATTTGAGTGACTTCTTTCTCATGTTTTTGTAACCTGCTAGGTTTTTATGCAAGTCTGGAAAGCGGAACTCTAATGGAATGCTATTACACACTCACATGCGGACCTAGGAAAACACCAGGCAATATAAACACCCCTGAAAAGACTTTGGAAAATAATTAACTTACATGAAGTCACCTGGAATTAGGTGTAAAAGAAATATTTTCAAAAGTGCAACTGCATCAAATACAGATGGTATTGTTCTGTGCATATTGGAGTACCTGGAGTCTTTAAAGGAAGTAAAAACCAAAATAGAAATGTAAATAGTCTAATGCAAAACTGGAATTGTTGTTCCATGCATATGGAATAGGAAAACTATATGTATTAAACAGTATGTACGTTATAAACAAGTCTGTTTTAACCTGAGTAAACCCCCATTAAAACTCGTGATGCTTGGCCTCCTCAATACGTTGTAAAGGGTTCTAACAGGATCAGTTATAAGTGGAGTGCACCTGTGCTGTATTTACACAGTGTAGAATACGTTTGAAAGACTTTCATATAGTGTTGTTGAAAACTCCTCCTGGATAAATTATTCAGTTGTATCACCAGTTATGCACTTGTGGAATGATGGCACGCCACCAACTCATGACATGCAGAGTGGGAGTGGAGGTGAATGAGAGGAGGGGGTTCACAGCTTGGTATTTACAGTGCACAGGATCTCTGGAGGACTGTCCTTTACCGGGGGGTCACTCTCCCCTGCTTCCCCACTGTCGGTGTTTCTAGAGCTGCTCGGTGGAGACTCGGGGGGCTTGTAAAGCATGAGGGCCATGAAGAAGAAGAACGATCCCAAAACCTGCAGAGAGAGGAAAGACGCTACATTGAATCCAGTCTCTCAGGACAGCCCCATGCTTTACTGAAGAAACGCATGTTCATAAATTGTGGCTGACCTCAGCCCTTGTGCCTATGTGGGGCTTTTAGCAGGACTCTGACCATTAGCAGGACCATTGCTGCAAGGTGATAATACTGTCGTTCAGATCCAGTAACACTATCGTTGGGCTTATCATTTAAACACATCAGAACGTGAGGCTCATGCAGAGTGGAGCCAGCTTTCAGTCTAACTGCTGCCCAGACCCGAAAACTGACTCCTTGCTCCAGTAAAACCAATAGCGTGGAGTAATGGCTGTCTCAAAGAAAAGCAGAACTACTGAAGAAAAACTGGAGAGTGTTCAAACAAGAGAATCCAAACACCATAAAAAAAACAGTCTTCCATGCTCATCTACTACAGTCCTGTCTGTCAAAAATTAGTGAGTCACAGGCAATCGAAACCACACCCTCCACACAGCTCTACAGTATTATAGCAGCCTTTACTTTTCAATTAAAAAATCAATACGAGCCCAGCACCTTTGGAGGAGAAGCTAGGCATGGGGAACAGACCTAGGCGAGAAGAGTCCCTGTCAGATGAAGACATTCATTTGCACGTTTCAATTAACAGAAAGCAGTTTCCACCAATGAAATGCAAGAAAGTCATCAACTCAGACTCGGAGTCTCAGTGGTATCACTCCCTGGTAATACACACTGAACCAGCCAGTATTCTATTCATAATGAACTGAGACAGGGATGTATTGGTGCCCTCACCTTGTATATGACCCCAGCTATCAGTGTGTACACGCCCATGGTAGAGTTCTGGTAGAGATAGCAGGATCCTTGTTCCCCACATTGGTCTTGCCACAACATGCAGGAGTTATCAATGACTGAACCGAAGGCAATCGGACCTGGGATTGCACCTGTTAAAAATATTACATACAAAATTACATTCACAAATAAATGACAAAATTACAAAAATGACTGTGCCAATGGTAAACTTTCGAAAGGGTAGATTTTTAAGCCTGTAAAAGCAGAATGCCATGCCAGTCTTACTGACTGCAGTTTAATACATACTCTGACAGTGCACAAGACAGGACACACAATAAAGCACACAGTACCTAGTGCGCGGATAATGATCCACTGAATTCCCAGGGCGAATGATTTCTGTTTATCTGGAACGCACCTTTACAGAAGATAAGATCAGTTAGGTGATCGGCATAACACTTTATCAGCTGTACTGTCTGAAGGCTGCACCTTGCACGGCTGGCTACACAGCTCCACAGTATTGGCAGGCTGCGAGCTACACTCATGTGTATTGACTAGTACGCTAAGGCCTGAAAAGGAGTAACAGGGAAAGGGGATCTGGAAAGGAAGCTGGTCGTACCTCAAGGTGGCCGTGAGAGCTGGGATGCTGCTGAGTAAAGTGAAGATCATGACGACGAAAAAGAAGACCATGAATAAGGGCATGTGCTGACAGGAGGAGCTGCACTTCCCCGAGACGGCTCCTCCTGGCACAGAAGAGGAGAGGTTCCTGAACACACAGCTGCAGTCATAGTACACCTGGTGCAAGGCAAGAGCAAGGTGCTATCACATCCATCTGTTATTGTACATGACTCCCATTGTATAGCAGTGTGATCCATTCCTGCTTTTACTATGAGTTTAATAAGACACACCTGAGCTTGTTACCTATGCACTGGGATTAATCAAGCTAGTAGCACAACCTGGAATGGGTGAAACTGCTATGCAATAGGAGTCTTAATTCCATCCATATTATAGCAAACACAAGTTTACTCCAAATTAACACAAGCTTGTTTGATTAAGAAAGGAAACAACGCATACAAAATGCCTGCTACATGAGGGGCGAAAAGATATGCCTTAATGCCACTCAATTACATTGAGTATTGTGAAAAGAACTGGCAATACAGGTTCTGGTTAGAAATCAATTTACTTTGCCAGATACTTTTCAATGTTGCCAGAGCTTTTATTAAAAATGACATACCATTTTGCTGGTCAAGGTTTAATACAGGTTTCACTGAATTCAATGCATTTAAACAGCATTGACGATACTTGGGGTCGTATTCACAAAGCATTTGCACATTTCTAAATGCATAAGTGCACTTAATACCATGTGAAAGCTTTATGAATGTAGTCCTGCATACCACAGAATATTGTGTGGTAACGTATAGTAAATGACATACTTTTGCATAAGTGCTTTGTTTAATTAACTTGCATAAACCATTGGAAGCTGCAGTTGCAGATCTGCCCTGGTAAACTGTGTAGTGAAGCCTTGAATGGAAGAGCTACCTTTTTGCCAGCTTGGGTGAGCATCTGGTCGACGGTGCTGCAGCCCGCGTGGCAGGGGGAATAGTACATGTAGCCGTCATCTCCACACACAGGGTTATAGAACTCCCTGACGCAGTTACACTCGGAGTTACAGAAAGCTGTGAGGTTCAGGGGCCCGTCAGAGACAGGACTGCACAAGAAAAAACAGCAAACTCAACAATTACCCAATCACTTCTGCACGCTGCCAGAAAGAGAAGCGCACACTCACTGGGGTGGGTGCCTCGTTCATTTTATAACACTGGAAAGTGATGACAGTTCAGAATTACTGAAACAAATTACTAGCTCCAGCTAGCAAATCTATTAAAATAACTGTACAAACAAACAAAAAGTGCATTGAACAGGAGGGGTCTTCTTACCCCCCTAAGTATGGGTCTGTGACTCCAGCCATGGGCACGTTGGGACAGTGGATGAGGAATATGAATATGGCCAGCAGACTAACGACTGCACACAGCAGACAGAACTTTATGATTCCTCTACAGCGAAGATTCAGCTTCTTTATAATGTATCCACCCATGAACGTGCCCCCTCCCCCTGCTGGCACCACCATGTAACCTGAGGATGGAAGGAGCACAAACACAATGAAGCAGATGAACAAGAGAGGCAACAGCGAGTTTTCTTGTGTGTGGAAAAGTATTGAATCCCCCAATCTCAGGTGTCACTATCAGAACACATTGGATAAGAACAAAGATAAGAAATATTAAAACATGTATACAATATAAAACAAGGTACACAATTCCGGTCCTTGAGCCCTGACGTTCTTGGATCAGCCTGTACCCTAAATTACCAAACTCAACCAATTTAACACCCATCCAGATCTCTATAAAACCTGGAGGACTCCAGCTCTTAGGACTGGATTTGACCAACTCTGATATCCAATTTACAAGTTCTGTTGAAGAATCAGCAGTAAACCCTGGAAAGGAGTGCCAGGGAGCTCTTACCAAAGATGGTGGCAGCCTCAGAAGAGCTTAGATTAAACTGGGACTCCAGGAACTTGGGTCCGAACGTTGACATCCCAGAAACGAGATTGGCTTCAGTGGCTCCAGCCAAACATAAGAAGATGAACGTGGGGTTTTTCAGCAGGAGTAATATTGACCTGTACAAAAACAGCACCCGGAAAGAAAATGGCGGCAATCTCATTGCTCAGGGAATTCCCTAACTACAGAGACAATTTCTTATGGAACACAAACTGGGAGTTTAACATCCCACAGGAGCAGATAAAAAAACTACAGGAACAATTGATTATAAAGTTCCTGGCAGGACTGGACCATCTAAATAGGTTTTCAAACAAGATTATAGAGAAGACATTGTCACATGCTTTCCTGCCAGCATGTACATTGTGCAGTGTTGGTGGTCAGACATGTTCACAGCATTGCCTTGGTGGTGCTCGCAAGCATTCAGTACCTTGGCATATCCTTGACTGATTTTCCAAACTGGGGGTCTGTTTCTTGGCTGCCGTCTTTAATTCGGTAAGCTTCTGAGTCTCGTATAGCCACATAACGCTGAGAGCCTACAGGCAAATTACAAAAAGCTACATTGACTGACTGTTTTTAAATACATAACAGCGACATGAAATAGAAACTATTAATATTATGTCAAAAAAGTAAATGATTAGGATGTAAAAAACCTGAACTTGTCCCAAAATACAACTGTCCAAAAACAATAGAGTTTCCAGTAGCAGATGGAAATGCTGTAAGACTCCTATTGCATAGCACTTTCAGCCATTCCAGGTTTTACTACGAGCTTGATTAGCCCCAGCGTACAGGTAAATAGCTCAGGTTTAACTCATGGTAAAACCAGGAATAGATCAAACTGCTATTTCCATCCCTGTAGTACCGTACAGGACATGTACAATAGTATATTACAGGAAGCTAGAATGTTTTTGAGTGGTGTGTGTATATATATATATATATATATGGGTTTATGGCTGAACTCACTTAATAATACATTTTTCCATTTGAGCAGATTGCATTGTATGCACTGTGCCATGCACTGGTTGTATGCTATATTTAAATAGCATTTGTAGCAACCTAGCATATTTTAAAAAGCAATAATTTCCCATCTACGTATAACGACAGTATTAGGACCTTTGAACATACTGGGATATACATGCAGTTTCCAAATTACTCAAAGTGGTAAAGTGAAGTCTCTGTATTGTACCTGGCAGCTGTCGTGGATACCCGAGGATGGGGACGGCAACAAGGAGGGCAGCCGCTCCCCCCCCCAAGAACCCGATCCACCAGGCCCCCACCCACAGGGGGTCCTCCGGGGTCAACGTTCTGCGGGGGGGGGGGGGTCATAGAATAGCATCAGTCAGGGAGTATATGGCAGAGGGTTTAAACAGCCTCCAGAGTCACACCTCTTTCATTTCAACTTTAACATTAAACATGTTTAAACTATAGTTATAAACAGGATCCTGGTGACAAAGCTTAAAGCTGGCTGCAGTTTCACGAGACAGATTAAACACTTACTAAATACAGTAAAGGATTGATGCAAGGGGAATGCATAGGCAAACTACAACATGACTGGGAGGCAACTGTTTGCTGTAATTAGCCACGCTGTATTATAAGTGTGTAGAGCTTAACAAGGCCAAACAAGAGCAGAAGCTTGTTTTCATTTAAATTCTCCCTAGAGGGCGCAGTTTTTTTCTGCACTTTAAAAACTGAGATTGTTGAACATGCTACCAAATAGAAACTTTAAAAAAAAAGCTATAAAAAGGATTACAATGCTTACGTTTCTTGGAATTCTGTAAACATTTTGAGTAAAAGACCCCCAAGCAAGTAGCCAGCAGCTGGCCCAAAAATAGCAGATGTGTAGAAAATACCTGCCAAAAGAGAAGCACCATAGCGTTGTAAGCGTGAGCCGTGAAACAAATAATTATCATCTGCAAACGCTTGGAAACACACACTTACAGTTACTGTGAGGTAAGACGATACACTGTAATGTATATCAGAATTGATAAATACTATATCCTTGAGGTAACAAGTCTGAAGTGTTTCCCAGTCAACTGAAATGGCTCAGAGTGCTCTGCAAGGGAAGCCAGATTGGTTATCCTATCCAAGAACCCTGTCTGTTTAACGGATGGTGATGATGATTTACTTGGTGGAGTTTTATTCTGTGATTCTATTTACTCGCTAGTTACAATCTTGAGCAGGGTAATTTCATTAGCTGCCCTCCAGGAGGTTTATTACCAGGGGCAAAACTCTTTGAGTATCCGATAATTTTGCTACTGTAGCTGCATGATCCAGTGCAGTACAGCACAGGTTCACTGATTTTTCTTTGACTATCACTCTTTTTTTGTTCATGAATCTGTCGAGAAATAAAATATTGACAGAGCCAAACGTACTAGAGCCTGCCCAATATTGATCGGTCAACAACTCTTTCTAACATCATGCAGTTCATTTTTTAAAAGAAAAGCCACAGCATTCTAAAATAAATCCTCTACGTCAGTTATCTTAACTCTAACACTTCCCTCCCTGGTCTGATTTTCAATACTTGGCAGCATTTCTTGCATCAGTGTAAATGTACTTAAACAACAAAGCTTAATGGTGCAAAAAACAAAACATTTGCTTTCAGTTAAAAAATACATATATTAGTTTGGAAAATACTCAAAACCTTCCTCACTGCTAAGAGTTGTGTAAAGTTGTTACGACAGTAAATCAACCCTTCAGTTTGGAAGGTGCTTTTGTAAATGAGTGAGGCAGAGGCAGTTCTAGTGCATGCTATACTTACCGATATAAACTGGGGCATAACTGGATTTGACGTTCTCGTCCAGGTAGGTCACCCCCAGTGTGTAGAGAGGGGTGGCCCCGATGCCGTGCAGAAACTGTCCCAGCATGAACACATACATATAGTTAGAGAGGCTGGAGGTGTTTTCATTACAGGGGGCTGTCTGATTGGTTGAGCACAGCCCTGCTTGCTCTGACATGGATGCTTTGTAGGTCTCGGTGGTGAAATGAGGCATGGCGAACACTAGGGACCCAATTGCGATCACCACCACGCCCCAGCCCAACCACTTGGGCTTGTGGCCTGTTCCTCCAAAGTAGCTGACGAAGGAGAGGCAGATGCAGCAGGCAATGTCGTAGGAGCTGGCGATCAGTCCGGACTGGTAGCTCCGCAGGTCAAACCTACGCTCGATGGAGGTGATGACGGTGTTGATGAAGCCGTTGACGATCATGCCTTGCAGAAAAGAGGCAAAACAGAGGAAGAAGAGCACCCACTTGGGGGTGTTGAACACCTGGATACAGCGAGGCTTCAGGGCACCCCATCCACAGAGTTCCTCTGTCTCTGTAGGCACGAATTTGATTTCATGCTGGCTCTCCAGCTTGCCGTCGCAGAAGACTTTAGTCTGAGAAGTGTCAATGGTGGGGCTTGGCAATTCCAGATCCAGAGCTCCATTGCCCGTCGAGCCACCCGGTGGCTCCTCCGGGCTGGGCATCTCCAAAGACAACCTGACCACGTTCACCGGGCTGTCATTGAGGTCGAGCAGCTCCAGTCTGGAGCTGAAAGAAGCGTCTGCAGTTAGGTGTGGCATTGCACTGATCCGGTTATTAGGAGAATGTCGATGGCACTGAGTTTGGTTTAAAAAACAGAAACCTCCTGTTTCACACTGACTTTTTCATTCTATAGGAAACAAACAAAAATCACAACTGGTTATCGCTACGACAAATCCCTTGCATCAGGACAACAGAAGCCAGCTATTCGTATACTGTGATGGAATACGGCAGGAGTTAGGAACACCAGCTCAGCTAAATGTATGTCTTCATGTCAAAACAGAAAGTAGATTGCAGTCTTCAGATTTATACTGCATGGCTCTGTTTCTCAAAAAAAAAGAAAGCCTAGTGCAGCAGTTCACACACACCCCTTGAAGACCAGATGGTTCAGCCCATGTAACAACTTTTTTTTAAGACTAGTTACACAGGCTTAGTATTGTAAACAGCAACTTCAAAAATCTGACGTTAATGTATTGTACTAACCTCAGTGCAAAAGTACGGCCCTAATTACTGTATTCCATTGTTTCAGCTCAGGAAGATGCTTTCAGCATGCATCGTTTTTAAGCACACATAACAAGACAGCACATGCAGACCTTGAACCAGTGACAGTGCTAGAGTTCAATGTCAGGCTGCAATACAGATTTAAAGAAAGAATACAGAATAAAGAAACAAAGATAACTGGTTGAGGTTACAGTACTGGAGGACCAGGTCCTAGGCACCTGCTAACTTCAAACAGAGCTCCAAACCACCACATAGCTGTTCCTCGAGCATACCCATTTACCTAAACAACCAATAATCAAACCTGAGTAACTGGTGTCTTCACTCTGTATTTCTAAAATCATTTCTTACCAGTTCAATACCCTACAGCACTGCTTGTGTTCCCAAGGACCCCCCCCCCCCCCTTTTTTAATGAAACAATTGTAATGTAATTTCTGGCTCCTGACGTTTATTATAAAGATTTACAAAAATGCTGCTTGAACATGAGCATGAGGTGCTCCAGAGATCACTTGAATAAATCCTGTAGCCACTCCCTTGGAAAACCTGTTCAAAAAAGCAGATTATTATTTCAGCAGAACACTATCCCAATTGCTGAGAAATCATGTGACATACTGTAATATCCAAAACATTTTCACTGTGTGATTCAGGAGCAATAACTTTTGCCCAACTTCATCACTCTTCTAGGGTGTTGGCTGCTGTAATACTGTCTTTTCCAGTGTCAACTGGAAAGTGTTGGTACACTGAGCAGCTAGGAAAACTGCCAAATGCATTTTCAGGATATGTGAGATACTGCAGATCTTACGCAGACAAGAGAATTAGTTACTTGACTTATTGGGTCCTTTTATTGAATGCATGTTTTTAGGGAAAATACTACTCAGAGAAAGAAGTACTACACTACTTTATGTTCTTTATAGGTACAAAACTATTTAAAATCTAGAAAGCCCGCAGGCACGAGTTAGCTTTTATTCAAAATACAAATAGAGGAAATAAAAACAAAACAGACAGCCTTTCAATTGTCACTTATTCTGAAACTACAGTATGCATGGTCATTTTTCTGAAACTACAGTATGCATGGTCATTTTTTAGGGCTGTGGTGGTCTACAAGTTGGCCCTTCCATTCCTAGTCTTTGTTCCAACTCTGTTTTAAATTGTTTAATTGACCCTGGAGTTTTTCTTTATCTCATTTTACCTTGTTATTTACATACGGGTGAACTAATGCTTTTCCACTTTTAACACTTTCACATCACACCAAGCAGCAAACGTTTTTCCCCAGGAAGCACTGGGATTCAAACCCTCCCACCCAAAGTTTGTCATATAACATGCTGGGCAGAAGTGCGTTCCCTCGTGTGACCTGGCAGGAGGTCACCCTTGGCTGCAGCCCACAACCTAAATAAAGTATTTTCTCATTAGGTTAAATCATGCAAGCCGCTTGCAGGCAAGAGTTGCAGTCTGAAAGAGGAAAACAGCTTCTGCTGGCTCCACATACTGTATCCAGCGAGTAAGGGCTGAGTGACAGACTTCAGAAACAGTAAACTGCATGCAAAACAAAGAAAATACAGTGAAACCCTCTTAATATCACCCCAGCTACCAGATAATTACCAGATTCAAATGCCCCCTCAACTACAATATATAGCGAGCCAATGAAGACAAGCTCCTGACAACCTACTGACATATTACGACATCACTTTTTAAGAACAGCTGGTTTTTTAACATAGAAATGCTGTATAATCTACCGCAAGGCACCAGACTCTACAGTATATGCAATGTTTCTATATTGCAATTTAAAAGCACTGCCAAATGCATCCACGAAGTGAGTCAGTGTTTACCTTGAATTCATTATCAGTGAATCTTTCCTGACAGCTCTGGTCACAGGTCTGTCACTTCCAGTACGGTTTTCGAACACTTCTTTGAAAGTGTCCGAAGCTGTTTTAACTTGTTTATATAAATATTATATCACCACTACAGTATGCACTATAGTACAAGCCAACAAAACCTCCTGCAGACAGAGTCTCTCCAGTGAACAGAGTGAGAGCTGTACTCTACAAAACACAGACCATGTACAGCAGAGAACACAGACCATGATAGCAGAGAGATTCTAAAAGGAACATACCTGTTCTAGCTTTACACCCCAGAAGGCTGAACTAGAAGGTACATTCTGGCATGCTCAAGCTGCAGGGCTGTGGTGTAACACAGAGCATGCTGAATAAGGCTCTGCACCACTGCCCCTGTTCAATAGAGATTCTCTTCAGTCTTCCTTGTGCCTGACCCACTGCAGCCTGCGATAGTGCCCAGTGAACGTACAGGCTGTTTCCATCGTAGGGTAACAAAGCGATTCATCTGTACTTTGGTCTCATGCCATCTCACCCACATACAATTTATAATTCTTTCAGCTCATGACAATTACTTCAGCAAGCATTTCAGAACAACTTTACAGAACAGCATACTTTATTCTGCTAGATTTAAAAACTCACCCACCAAACAGATAACTTGGGTTTTTCATTTCCACTTCTTGGTTAAACATTCCCCCATTTACTTGAAAAACAATATCACGCATTAAGACCTGAGGTTTGCTTCCAGTGCTGTGTTTGCAATGGGAGTTGAAGTACTGTAGTTGCCACGCAAAAGACCAGGGGAGCCACACCTGCTTTGAAACTGGCACCAGAGAGAAATATGACTGACAGCCAAAAGCATTTCTCATTTCTCTTGTCTAGAACTGTGACTAAGCAATAAAACAACGATCTCTAATTGAGAGAGAGAGAGAGAGAGAGAGAGAGAGAGAGAGAGAGAGAGAGAGAGAGAGAGAGAGAGAGAGAGAGTTTGAGGAGACTTTTTGAAGGGGCTATTACAGACAGAAAACTATTGAAAAGGTCTGAGTGTTTTTCTTTAGGTCCTGTTCATTATTACCTTGTTTTATTTTGCCTTTTGTTTGGAGGTAAAGGGATTAGGTAGGGAAATCATGTGTTTGTTTTATTACTTGGAAATTGAAGTTGTCCCATATTTTTGTTAAATTTACTTTTACACTGAGGATGTGTTATAAAACCAGAAATTTCAAAAGGATCCTGGTGTCCTTCATTTGCCTCCTTCACCGGAATTAATCACAGCACTGACGGAGGTATTGCCCTCAGTATACCACTGGGGGAAATGTGTTACAATACTTACATTGTGTGCCCTCGTAACAACAACAACAAAAAAAAAAAATCACCTAACCTCATACCCTGAAACAAAACAATCCTGTATCTGGATCCACTCATTCACATACTTGACATCTTTAGAACCCTACCGCATCCTGGTTAGCTGCTGTGATGCTGTTCCAATAAATACCATGTATTAGCAGGCAGCTAGATGGAGCAAAGATGAGTGCAGTTATTTGACTCTGATCTTGAGCAATTTGTAGAGCAAAGACCTTGTGGGTGGGTGGAGGGCTGAGTGGGACAGAAATGCAAAGGTTAGGCTCTGCTCTGTCGCAGCTCTGCAATGGCTATCAGGTGAGTTAATCAAAGGCTGATTGATACTGTAGCAAAGTCTCAGGCAAAGATTAACAGCAACAGAAACTGATTATTTTCTTGCAAGTAGGCTTTTTTGCCAAGGTGAGGAGATAATTAATAAACACAGTATTTGTAATTTGCATTTTAATGCAAAAAGCTCACCTGCTTGCCTGCAAAATGTGCAAATTATTCAGAATAACAATTTCCTTATACCTGGTAGTGTCATTAAGAGAATGAGGGACAACACAATAACCCCTCACCAATAGAAAACATTAGCAAGGTTCTGTCCTAGCCTTTTATTTTCTATTGAAAAATCTCATTTCTAGTATTTTGTTAACAACCTGAAATGCCTTTCACATGAATAATAAAAGTACTATGCCTATGATCTTAGCATAACACAGGCTTTCCAAAACTGCCTGGGGTATTAAAAAATAAAATAAAATAAAATACCAAACAGACACTTGGGATTACACTTTCGTTCGTTATGTATTTATTGGTAGCATGGTACTGAAGTTCATGCCTTTGTAAAAACTGCAAATTTAAGTCTGGCATTGGAAAGAACATCCATATTAGGTTGCAAATAAAGTCCTAAAAAATGAAGCAGCAAAAGAGACTTAGGGAAATATGCTGAGAGTTATTCATTGTTATAGCTTTAACTGATGTAATCACCATGAATGCTCTTTCGTGAAGTCACAGCCCCCATGGAGTTTAACAGTCCATACTTCTTAAGCACAGACTCAAGAGACTCACACTCACTATACTGTAGGTCTTGATGTTTGTTCTCTAAGGGCCATAGTTATAAAGCATTAGCGTGCTGGTAACCTTTCAAAGGCTGGGTTCTAGACTGGGTAACACTTGACATTAAGTGTCTCTAATTACTGTGCATTTACATAGGAGTCACATAGTAAATACATGTGCACATAATTACAATGTATTATGCATAGTTACAAGGTACTTAATGTGTACATCTTTTTGCACCCTGTCCCTAAGCCCTTTCTGATACAACTGTGTACTTATTGCACCTGTATTGCTCAAAAAAGATTTACACATTAAGTACATTGTAACGATTGCACAATAGCATTGTAATTATGTGCAAATACATAGCAATTAGAGCCACTTCTTGGAAAATGTTACTGAAGAATGCAAGGTTCTGGACAGCTGAATTCAAGGAGTAAGGGCAGGATGGAACAAGGTGATGGTTTGTAATGATGCACACATTTGTGCTAAAGTAACCTATTGCTCAATGTTATAGCATGTGTACTATTCAAAATACTTCAAGTATGCAGGTGCAGTCCTGTGTGATACATTGAAGGTGAACCACGTCTGATTGCCTGGAAATCCAGAACATCAGCAATGGTACATCATTGCGTCGGATTTACCACTTGTTAGGGTATGTCTTCAAACAATGGATTTTTGATACGAGACAGCTTAGTCTAATTAACAGATATTTTTAATGTTCTTTAGTTTGTTGCTATAAGACAAGGTCCAGGCTCTCAGAGGTTCTGATTTGACTCCCATTGCATAGCATTTTGATCCATTCCTGGTTTTACTGTGAGTTTACTAGAACACACCTGAGCTTGTTACCTGTATACTGTGGCTGATCAAGCTGGTAATAAAACCTGGAATGGATGAACTGCTATGGAATAGGAGCCCTACTGCCCATCCCAATTCAAACACAATCAAACACAAGCACACACTGTATGTATTTGTGACCATGGTGCTTCATTATTATGATCTATTAAAAAAAAAATCCTCTGTTCCCCCTTAAGAAATGGGTTCTACAGTAAAAACGCTTGGTAAATCCCCCTTCACAAACCATCACCTCACCAACAACCCAGAACACATCTGGCTTAATTAAATCAGAATTTGGACTAGCATTGTGTTTATTTAGTCCTAAACCCATCAGAGCTCTGTAATCTTTCGGGACCAGAAAAGACTTCCATTACAGCTGGCTATTCTTTGTTGCACTTTCAGTGTGCTGTATCTTTTGGAGAATCTAACTACACCCCCCCCCCCCCCCCCCCCCAGTTAGATGTACTCTGAAAGCACTTAAAATGCTTCAAACAAAGGCCTGACCCATTGCTACAATCCACTTGTGATAACCTTTATTTTGCTTGAAAACCATGCACTGCAATAGAACCAATAAGTGTCTAGAAACACAGTTCAATCTTATTGTCTCAATACAGCATTATTCATTCAAAACACTGAATAACTCACTGACAACCAAGGCTGTAACTTCATAGCCAAAGTGACACATGAAGAACCATTCAATCAGAATGCTAAACCATTTGAAAAGCAGTCCATTATTAATAACAACTTACCTCCTGGCGAAAAAACAAAAACAAAACAAAAAACAAACCAGGCAGTTTTCAGTTCAGTTTCAGCTTGACAACAATCCAGTTCAGAAGCACAAAGAGAAGCACAATTCTGCAATATGATGGTCGTGGTGTACCTTTCCCTAGATCCCCATAAAACACGCTTAATGGAATTTGAACCTAAACTTGACATGTCAGCATAATTTTTAAAGATCATCCGCTTCCCCACTTTCCCTCACTTGCATTCATTTGTGTCCGCACATAGCAACTACAGACAGTTACCTCTATTTAAATACATTTGATTATGTACAGTACAGATCAGCCCATTTCAATTTTCAAAACAGGTTTCACAAAATAAACAGCATGGTTTCTTGGGAGTCAACAAACATCAAATGTACAAATCCAACCCAATTTAGGTACATATTGAATCAGTGTATCTTAGGAGCTTCCAGCACATGTCCCCAAATGTCTCCCCTCATCTGCAGGTAACTGAATTGGGCCAAGTGCTGTATAACTTTTGAACAGGAATTTTGATTCAGGTAAAGGGCCTCATTATATTACATTAATATTAAGTTATGTTGACAATACCCCCATATTGAAGTTAAATACTTAGAAACCCAAAATGATGATCAAGTCAATTTGATAACATGTTCTTAGTTGCTTATGTGCTACAGTAGTTATAATGTTATTCCTTGCAACAACTTTTATTGAAACTGCCCTAAAACTAATTCTAAAACATATCGCTTCTAAACAAGCTGCACATTCTGGAAGCAGATACATTTCCTCTGGGTTATTTAGAAATGCACGATAATATGCAGCCTTGCACAGCTACAGTAGATTCTCTATATATTGCTTTCAAGTTAATGTATGGTATAGCCTTTGAGCTGTTCCAGTTAATCATTTCCCATACACTGCCTCTGCTCATGAGCCCAAGTGGGTCAAACTACCACTTGTTTAGTGTATCACCTGTCTCATTTTGGCAAGGAACAAACACAATCGAAATAAAACAACCTAAAAAACAAGTCCATTGTGCTGCAAAGCAGCATTCCTAACAACAGATCCCTCAATTGAATAAGAAACAGCACTGGCTGCTCTTAAGTCTCAATTTAAGAAAGAATTTCAAGGAAAACAACAGCAGTTCATGGAAAGTGATACAGTGGTACACATTTACATAAGCAGATGAACGGGCAGCATGTACAAAGGGTGTTGTGTTATCACACATTCCATGAGATGCAAAGCTGGTTACAAGTGTCCCCACACATAGGAAATACACCCATCTTCATTGCAACACACTAAATAGGAGTGTCCAGATCTCCACTCTCTGTGACCAAAAATGTTGCCAATTACCCTAAACTCCCATTCATCCCTGAATCTCGTACTGTATTCTAGCTATCTTCACCGGATTCTGAATTGGGCTGTGATAGCAGGCCAGACTGTGTTACAGAATGAGAAGTGCCCACCGTTGATATTATTTATTATTTATTATTATTATTATTATTATTATTATTATTATTGTGCTACAGTAGTGTACTTTATGGCACATATTCATCTTTAAAGCCCTTTAACAAAGTTAGGTCATCTTGAATGAGCAAGTCACTTTACCTTATTGTGCTCTGTCTTTTGGGTGAGACGTTGTAAGTGACTCTGCAGCTGATGCACAGTTCACACACCCTAGTCTCGTATCTTGTAAAGTGCTTTGTAATGGTGGTCCACTATGAAAGGCGCTTTATAAAGATTATTATTATGACTTGTGACCTAATAACTAGAATGAAAACCATTTTATGCTTTGGTTACAATATTGCTCTTAGAGAGATATTAGGCATTCCATGAACACAGTACCAGACTGGCAGGATTCATTAGCACGCTGGCTCTTTCTACGGCAACCCTGTGAAACCCTGTGAAAAAAAGAACAGCAGTGGATGTGGAAACTGTACATTTGACCCTTTCAGTTGCCTTTGTCATAAATCACACTGCATTGCTAAGAATAATGTATGGAATGCACAGCTCACTGCACTTGAGAGGAGAGGACTGTGGGATTAGAACTCCGGTGTGAACTAACCAGACCTTCATGGACCAGTCTCATCTTGAAACGGCTGCTTCAGAACAAAGGGAGCCTGAACACATTAAAAGAGATCGTTCCATTACAGTAAGAGAAAATGTTTTTATTAATAATAATAATAATAATAATAATAATAATAATAATAATAATAATAATAATAATAATAATGGTTTATTGTTCATAATATGCCACTCCTGGATCGTTTATTTACTAGCTGGAGCTGGAACAGAAATAGTGTAGGAACGGCATCTTAATAAAGTGTCCCTGTTTAACAATATAAAATCTACAGCACTCTGTTCAATGCACCTTAGCAAGGCCGAGACAAAGTATTTCAGCCACCGAAGACTCAATGTTAACTCCTTGTGGGGACCCTTCCACGTACAGCAACTGTTCCCGGTTCTAACGTTGTTTATACAACAACAACAACAATAATAATAATAATAATAATAATAATAATAATAATAATAATAATAATAATAATAATAATAATAATTGCTTAAACTGAGTGTAGCTGCTGTCTACTTTCTTTTAAACTAAATCGTATAGTTTTAATGTATTTCATTCGCAATTAGTTCTGTTGCCAAATGCTGTGTAGAAAAAAAAGAAAACTAAATAATGAAGTGAATTTATTGGTCCGACGGTAGAATACCTATAGTAACTCAGCAGTACAGTCCCAGTGGACCTGCTGCAGTTAATAGCCAACTACATAATTGGAGGAAGACCTGGAGCACTATGGACGCAGGTCACGACGCGCTGCAACTTCAGCTGCATGACCGAGAGTAACCCCGGGAAATCAAGACCAGGAGCAAAGGGCAGAAGCACCGTTTAAACGTAAGTACGCACGTATCTGAAACACACAGCAAGTTTATGCAATTGACTGCTTTTCAGGTACATCACGTATAGGTCGTGTTTATTTTATGGACTTGACATAAAATAAGAAATAAAAGTTCGTTCTTGAATCCAAGTATCTTGAATACAAGTATAATTAACAATGTTAAGACAATGTGTCTTTGTTGCTGTTTATAGTAAATATAACCGGGTAGTAACGCTCAGGTTTGTGTTTGTCGTTTAATAATAATAATAATAATAATAATAATAATAATAATAAGAAGAAGAAGAAGAAGAAGAAGAAGAAGAAGAAGAAGAAGAAGAAGAAGAAGGAAGAATTAAGAATAAGAAGAAATGAATGATTATAGTAAATCTCCCTTTTATTATATACAGCTGGATGCTATGTTCACAAAGACAAACGCATGCATAATACACAAAAGGAATGCCTCTTACATTAAAATGCATTCG